>NC_141598.1:36037817-36337817 GCF_047967505.1 Dipteris shenzhenensis | reverse complement strand
TCTATTGTAAGCTGCAATCTCTCCTCCCACCTATATCCAATGACCTCCCACTATATTCTCCACTCCTCACCACTACTCACCCCTCTCTTAACACTTGTGCTCCCTCTCCACCCTTCTCCCTCTTTACTTTCTTGAAAAGAAGTTTTTCAAGAAGGTGAGTCTCTTTGAATAATGTAGGTTCATTTTTTGTGAGATTTCATTTTGTGAGTGTTGAAGCATGTTTCTCCTTGTATTGCTAAGGCTACGTGCTAGTTTTCATGCTTGATTTCAAAGGATTGAAGACAAAAAACGAGATTTTGTGAAAGAAAGAAGACTTGTGCTCCCTCTCCACCCTCTCCCTCACCACTACTCACCCCTCTCCTAACACTTGTGCTCCCTCTCCACCCTTCTCCCTCTTTGCTTTCTTGAAAAGAAGTTTTTCAAGAAGGTGAGTCTCTTTGAACAATGTAGGTTCGTTTTTTGTGAGATTTCATTTTGTGAGTGTTGAAGCATGTTTCTCCTTGTATTGCTAAGGCTATGTGCTAGTTTTCATGCTTGATTTCAAAGGATTGAAGACAAAAAACGAGATTTTGTGAAAGAAAGAAGACTCACCTCTTCTAGTCTTTTTTGTATTTCTCTTCCTTCTCTTTCTCCTTGTCTCCTTAATCCAATCTCTTTGAGAAGTTGCTTCTTTAAACTCCTCCTTCCTCTAACTAGTTTTTTGAAAAATGGTATGTTTCCTCTCTTTTGTAGGGCCAGTCCAAAAAACACCGAGCGGGACGTACTATTCCAGGTAAGAAAGTGCTTCCTCTTTTTTCCTTTTGTTATTTTTATTATTTGCATTAGCCTGCAGCTAGCGCCTTAAGCCTTAAGCCTTAAGCACTAGCTGCAGTGATGGGTGTAGGAACCCTCTCTTCCCCTCTCTTCCCTCTCTTCCCATCTCTTCCCTTCTCTTCTTTTTTTCATCTTTCAATCTCTTTTCCCCTCTTCTTTTTTCCCCCTCTTTCAATCTCTTTTTCCCTCCTTTCCTTCTCCTTCTCCTTCAATCTTTCAATCTCTTTCCCCCTCTTCCAATCTCTTTTCCTTTCCCTCTTCTTCTCTCTTTCCCCGCTGGCGTGCAACATTTAGACAAACAAAGACAAGCTTTATTTGAAGCAATTACTTCATGAAAGCCACATGCAAAAAGATCTATAAGCTCAGGGCTGCTGCTTACCGAGCAAGCGAATCGGTTATTATTGAAGCGATCAAGCCGAACAACAGACACACTTTCCAAGGAAACAATAACTGCTCACTTGCTCACCAGGAGGTGCAAATAGCCCGCAGGGCTGACATTTCCATGGAACAAAAAAGAGTTAAAAACGCAAAACGTATATACCTTCAAAAAATAGAGGACACGCCTAGTTTTACTTGCAAATCCTGCGGCTACCTGGCTTTCAAGGCAAAGTTGAAGTGCACAACAATTGACATTGTGATGGAGGAGGGCAGCAATGAAGGCTCAACCCCCGTAGCAGGGTTGACCAAGCTAGTCTACGAATTGTGTTATGGCCACCTCAAGAAAAACAGAATCCCTACACAATCAAAAGCGAAGATGCAAATGTCCCTCCCATGAGCCAATACTGCATCACTCAATAAAGTGGAGGAACACCTCATTTCAATAAGAATACCATTTGTGCAAATAAGTTAGCTAACTTACAAGGGGCAGCTTGGCCTTCATGGGAGTGTAGTGAATGTGTTTGCCAACATTGATAGGGTCTAGTAGGTGCTTCCTCGCTTCTTGTCTGACATTGCAACAGTCACGGTGGCAATCAAGCGGCGCATGAAATACACACACAACTACATTAGTGGTTTGGTGCACTCGATATTGACGATGCATGCAATGCATAAAATGCTAGAGACACCCCTTTATTTGAAAAACAATGTAAAAGTGAACCAAACATGGTTGCAACATATACACAATCTATAGTGTGTCGATAAAGATGCACCCACAGTGGCACTAGACATGGAAGACAAGAATGTGCAGAATGAAGATGCAACGAACACTCTTGTACATGGCATTTACACCTCCCAGCAAGTTGTCAACTACGAAAGCAAGCCTATTATGGTTGCACCTTCGGAGGGTTACTATCCCCGCTCAGCCTATTCAAAGATGGACACTGCGAGGAGCTTGCATTTCCGACTCTTTATTTTGGGTGCCCAAGAACATACTGTACATCCGATAGAGCAAGTTACCATGACATAGTCAAGTGGGAGCTACACAACGATGACCAGAGATTGGCACTCTCCATTGAGAACTTGCTCTTCAAGACAATGAAAGTGCTGGTGTGGCAAGTGCTGTCTTCTACATGGGTTCGGTTGAGGAAGGCACCACTACAAGGAAGGAAAATCGAGGTGAGGACGGACACAAACATTGAGAGACTGCTGCAATCTAGAATTGGATTCCGAGACTTTGTGTGCCTCAGGACATCAACGGACTATAAGCAACGCCTCAAAAGAAATTTGTTCACCATGGTCAAGTAGCTCGGACTCCCGACATTCTTTATCGTGCTTTCTATGGCTGAGAAACGGTGGGAGCCACTAGTTTGATGTCTCCGAAAACTGATGGACAACAACTTTTCGAGCATCACAAGCAGCAACAGTTGCGATGTGCAAGAGTTGACCAGGGCAGACCCCGTCACAACGGCATAGTATTATGTACATAGATTCAAGGCTTTGAAGACTTTGCTCCGACAACATGAGCATTCTGGGAAAAATTATCGATTTCTTCTTCGTGACAGAATTTTAGAACAGAGGAAGCCAACATGACCATGGGTTGCTATGGGTGGACAATGCGCTGTGTTTCAACGTAAGTAGTGTTGCAAAACACACATAGACTTTGACCTAGCCCGACAAGCTATGAATGACTTGGGATCTGGTCATGTTCCAGAGCATTGCTCCATGCATCGACGACTAGATCACAACAGATAGCACCAAACTTAACATTAGCCAATCTGATTTGCAAATGCACCGGCACAGGAAAATGTGCAAAAAGAAAAACAAAGATTGCAGGTTCGGCTTCCCAAGGCTGCCCTTGCATCAGATAAAAATATTAAGGCCATTGTTCAACGAGATGGACAGGGAATGGCATAAATCAAAATTCCAGAAGATCAGGTTCTTTGAGAGCTTGCTACTAGGGATGTAGGAACTAAAAATAATTGCAAAACGAGGCAATAGTAAGCATGGATATCGGAGCTCCATCATTTCATGTCATGAGAGAGTAAATCACTATCTCATGCACCTCGAGAGATATCCTTACCCTCTCGTACAACCCTCGAAGGAATGGGGATGTCCTCAACACTTCCAACCACCTAGATCTTCCCTAGCATCTACATACTCCCGCCTGCCCATGGCAAGTAGCTCCTAGACTAGCTTTGATACTAGGTTTTATGTGAACAGTCCACACTTAGAGAAATATTTTGCTTCTAGCCCTCAACAATTCCCCGATATTGCCCCAAATAGCTTCCAAACACAAATAAAAAAAGATTAAAGTAAAAATCCAGCCTTGTAGAGCTCCTGAAACCCATCGCAATAGTTCAAGGATCAACATGATATCGCATGTGAAATTATTTTTTCTCAAACATTCCTTACCATGGGCCCTCGTGCACGTGTGGTAAAGTGAGCAAAGTGAAACCCCCCTAGAGATGACCTCTCAGCTCAGGCCCTCCGCCTCTTGTACATGCTTCCAACCCCAATTCTCCCACTTTCACGTGCATGCAAGAAAATTCCAACCAAAGGCACAAAGGGACATCGAATACCAAAAGAGAGCTGAAACTTTGTTATTAAATGATGTACAATCTGAGATTCTAGAGCCACCTCGATAGCAACTACTCCCATATATTTGTGAAGATAGTGGGAGAGAGGGAAGGAGTCTCACTTGCGGCTTTCTCACATGCACAATGGGGGAATACACACAAAGGTGGAGGCTGAAAACAGTTTTCCTCTTCTTAGTTGTGAAAGCCAAAAGAACTCAAGTACAAAGAAATAGAAGAACCCTATATGTGGGTCTCAAACCAAACTCAACTAACTAAGGTGGCATACTAACTGAGCCACAAACTAGAGTAGATAAGGATAGCTGTCATCCAGCTATTATTCGTGGGCGGTGTACCAACCGCATCTGCAGCTAACAAGTCGGTGACATAAATGCACAACGGTCACCCTGGCATATCGCGAGTGGAGCTCGATATCTCAACACTCCCCCTCGAGCTCAATCCCAATTCTTGCACACCAAGCAAGTCTCTGAACTTACGTAGCTTCTCTGCGCCCAATGCCTTCGTGAATATGTCAGTTACCTGGTCCTCTGTGCTGACATAAACTAGATCAATAAGACCTAGTAAAACCTTCTCCCGCACATAGTGATAATGCACCTCAATGTGCTTTGTTCTAGCATGATAGATTGGTTTATTTGCCAAGTGTATACTGCTCATGTTGTCACAATAAATGACAACTGGCCCATCTGTAGACTGATGCATATCATAGAGTAGCTTATGCAACCAAGCTACCTCACATGCAGCCATTGCTGAGCCATTGCTGCACCCGTGTACTCAGCCTCTGTGCTCGACAAGGCAACTGTAGGCTGTTTCTTGCTGCTCCAAGTGACTGCAGCACTCCCAAAAGAGAACACATATCCATTGGTAGATCGTCTATCAGAAATACTACCAGCCCAATCAGCATCAGTGTATCCATGCAACTGTATCTGAACCCCAGCCTCATAAAATAGTCCATACTGCAATGTGGACTTCACATACCTGAGTATGCGTCTAGCCGCATCCAAATGCGGTTTCCTTGGAGCCTGCATAAACTGACTTACCAATCCAACAGCATAGCTTAAATCTGGCCTGGTAATAGTCATATAAATCAAACTTCCTACTATGCGTCTGTACATAGTAGGGTCTTCCAGAAGCTCACTGCATCCTTGCTCAGCTTCACATTCTGCTCCAAAGGAACTGAAATAGGCTTACAGCCTGTCATCCCATATTTGGACAGCATGTCCAATCCATACTACCTCTGCAAGAGCTGTATCCCACTTGGTGATCTAATCACCTCAATGCCCAAGAAATAACGCAGCTCTCCCAAATCCTTCATTTCAAACTTCTACTTCAATAGCATTTTCACATGAAGGATATCTTCATCACTATCACCTGTGATGATCAAATCATCAACATAAATGACAAGCAGCATAATACCTTTCTCTGTTTTTCTCACATAGAGTGAGAAATCTGCCTTGGAAATCTGAAAGCCAATAGTGACAAGATACTGTCCTATCTTGTCAGACCATGCTCTAGGTGCTTGCTTCAAGCCATACAAGGCTTTCTTCAACCTGCAAACAAACTCAGGATGAAGAGCATGAACATAACCTGGTGGCTGCTCCATAAAGACCTCTTCTTGCAAATCACCATGCAAGAAGGCATTCTTTACATCCATCTGATGTAAAGACCATCCCTTTGATGCAGCCATAGCAATGGCTGCTCTTACGGTTGCCATCCTTGCAACGGGACTGAAAGTTTCTTCATAATCAATGCCATATGTCTGTGCATACCCCTTGACAACTAATCTTACCTTGTATCTATTCACAGAACCATCTGCATTGTGCTTGATCTTATAAACCCACTTACTGCCAATTGCATTCTTGTCTTTAGGTAAAGGCACCAATTCCCATGTAGCATTTGCTTCCAAGGCATCCATTTCTTCATCCATGGCTTTCTCCCATTTTTCATTTCCCATGGCTTGCTCAAAAGAAGTGGGTTCTGGTTCCTGTATCACTTTGACCATATAGGCATAGTGAATGGCTGTAAATCCATCATATTTCAGCCTATCCACAGGATACCTAACCCTGGTAGACTTGCACAAAATAGGCTCACTTCTAGGTGCTCTCAAAACATCCCTGGTCTTCATTACTCCAGGTGTAACAATAGAAGGAATACCCAACTCATCATCAATGCTCTGTTCTGAGCCACTGGATTCACCATCCACATAAGAGTGACCTGCATTCACATCAAACATGGGCTGATCTACCTTCTCTTTTCCTTTTCGTGATACCTGCATACCACTCTCTGCATTGCTTTGAGGAGATTCTCCTGATCTCAATCTGCCTGTCCATGGCGAAGTATGTGAACCACTGCTAGACGACACTGCAGGTCCACTGATATTTTGTGATTGCTGCTGTGAATTCTATGCAGCATTGCCATTTTGTGCATCTACATCAATCATCACATTTACTGGTTTATACCAGCTGCTCATCTCATCAAAAACAACATCTTTGCTCACTGTAAACTTACGAGTAGAAGGGTTATAGCATCTATACCCTTTTTGCTACTGAGAATAACCAATAAAGATGCACTTCTCAGCTTTTGGATCCAACTTGGACCTCAACTCATCTGGCACATGGACATAGGCAATGCAACCAAAAATTTTCAAATGAGAAATGTCTGGTTTTCTACCAGTATACATCTCCTTTGGCGTCATGCCATGTATTGCTGCAGTGGGAGCCCTGTTCATTATATAAACTGCTGTAGCAACTGCTTCAGCCCAATAATAATCTGGTAGATCTTTTTCATTTAGCATGGCCCGAGATACCTCTCCAATATGCCTGTTTTTCCTTTCTGCAATTCCATTTTGCTGTGGGGTATCACTGCATGAATATTGCTGCTTTATACCATGCTCCTGTAAGAACCTTGCAAACTCATTTGAGAGGTACTCTCCCCCTCCATCTGACCTTAGGCATTTTATTTGCAGGCCTGTTTCTTTTTTAACCATAGCTTTAAAAGCTTTGAAGTGCCCAAACACTTCGCTTTTCTTTTTCATAAAATACACCCAATGTTTTCTGCTGAAGTCATCAATAAATGTGACAAAATAGTGACAGCCTCCAATAGATGCAGCCTTAGTAGTCCACACATCAGAGTGGATTAATTCCAATGGCTTTTTACTCTCTTGAACATGCCTAGGAAAAGGTTTCCTTGCCTGTTTCCCAAATTGACAGGCTTCACAAACCTTGTGCATTTCTGCAACCTTGAATTTAGGCAATCCTGCAACAATATTTTGGGCTTGCATTGATTTAAGTCACTGTATATTAAGATGACCAATGCGTTTGTGCCAGATATCAATATCTGCAACTACACCGGTTCCATGTGCAAACATTGCTGCACTCAATTCAAGCATGTTTGCATCCAGCATAAACATCCTGCCCTTCTTCTTTCCTTTTGCTATCAAGCGACTGTTATTTTTCATATCCTCAACAAAGCATCCATGAGGATTAAATCTGACCTGCAAGCCCTGCTCAACCATTTGACCAACAGAAACCAGGTTCTTGGTGATGTTCGGGACATGAAATACATCGGACAGGTATTTCTTTTTCCCATCCTGCATAGACAAAGGAATTTTACCAATCTGCACAATAGGATGTGCAGTATCATCACCAGTCTCCACAAATCTTGGCTTTTCCATTTTCCTTGCATCCTGCATCCATTCTGCATGACCTGTCATGTGGTTAGATACACCTGAGTCAACATACCACACATCATTTCGTTCTTCTGCACTTGTCACAGAATTGGTCATATGCTGCACCATAAATAGATGCTCATTTCTGTCATCACCCTGTCTACTGGAAGATGCATAATTGCCTTGCTGCAATTTTCCATTCATAATGTCATTCTGCTTTTTGTAGCAGTCCTTAGCCATATGACCCATTTTACCACAATAGTAGCATTCAACATTGCTGTTTGCATTTTGGCCTCTCTGCCATCCACCACGGCCTCTTTGGCTCCCCCTGCCTCTAGAGTTACCACGTCCTCCTGCATAGGACTGGTTTTCTTGAGTTTGCTGCATATTCTGATTTCTACCATGGCCTGCAGATCGGCCTCCTCTACCTCTACCTCTACCTCTTCCAGCATTTGAGTAGAAGACAGTTTCTTTTGAAGTTCCTCCTGAAGAAGATGCACCCCCATTTCTCTGCTCTTTAGAAATTAGAAGAGCAAACAACTCTTCAAAATCAGGAAATTTTTCACGGATGGCAATGGATGTCCAAAACTGTGCATAATCCTTTCCTAGACCATTCAAGGTCACAGAAACTAGATCATCATCTTCTACTGGCGGCCCAATGGAAGCAAGTGCATCTGCAATTTTCTTCACCTTCATGTGGTAGTCATTTATGCTCAAATTTTCTCTCTGCACATTGTGCAACTCTTGTTTGAGCTGCATTTTCCTGGCTTGCGTATTTGTGCTGTACATTTTTGCCAAAGTATCCCATGTCTCCTTTGGCGTACTTGCATCCTGAATATGCACAATCATAGAGTCCGAAGTGCTGATATACAGCTAGTACATAACTTTTCTAGCTCTCTCATGCCATCCTTTAAATGCCTGCATTTCTTGTTGATTGGGAACATTAGGAAGAACAGGTTCTTCTTCATTTCTTGTAATGAACTCTCAATAGACTTTTCCCATAAGGAAATTTGTCATTCTAAACTTCCATGCCTAGAAGTTGTTCTTGTCAAGCTTTTCAGTGACAATCTACAAAAGAGAATCAGATGCCATTACAGAACACTGCAAAATATTTTGTCACTGCAAAAAACACAGCTTTTGCCTCACACGGGCAGATCTGCAAAACTGACGAGAGTGGTATTTCACCACACAGTCACTTCCTAGTGACGATTTTTGCATCAACAGGCAACAAGCATGATTCTGCAACTCCCAATATCTCTGCACACAAGCATACGATGCAATTTCTGTGGCAACTTTTCACTGACTAGCCGAGCAGTGGTCGCATAGCCAAAACAGGGCCTTTTTCTGAGTACTTGCGAAGAACTTACGCCTTCAAAACGGGCCCCGAAATGGCCTTGAATCAGAAAAATAAAGTCACTGAGGGCTTTGCCCATTTCCTGTAGCATATACTGTGCTCTCACCACACCGCGAAGGGCGTCTCAATCTGAGACAGTGCACTCTTGCACTTCTGGCTGTGCTACCTACAGAGATTTGCTCCCAAACTCGAAATAGGAAAGCAACACTGGTCCTCTTACCAGGACACCACGAACTTGGTTTGCTTTCTTGAGCTCCTTACCACGAACAAGGCTCTGATACCATGTGAAGATAGTGGGAGAGATGGAAGGAGTCTCACTTGTGACTTTCTCACATGCACAATGGGGGAATACACACAAAGGTGGAGGCTGAAAACAGTTTTCCTCTTCTTAGTTGTGAAAGCCAAAAGAACTCAAGTACAAAGAAATAGAAGAACCCTATATGTGGGTCTCAAACCAAACTCAACTAACTAAGGTGGCGTACTAACTGAGCCACAAACTAGAGTAGATAAGGATAGCTGTCATCCAGGTATTATTCGTGGGCAATGTACCAACCGTGTCTGCAGCTAACAAGTCGGTGACATAAATGCACAACGGTCACCCTGGCATATCGCGAGTGGAGCTCGATATCTCAACAATATTGCCTATGGAGGAATCATGGCAGAGCCACCTCTAGAGTAGCTACTCCCATATATTGCCTACAATGGAGGAATTACACACACACTGAGCAAACCTCTCACACCTCATCAACAAGACATTGCTACAAAGAAAATGGGAGGTTGTGGAAGCATGTGTCTTGTTTTGCAATCCTCTGTCTTGTTTTGCAGTCCTCTAAGGAGATGTCTTATAGAACAATCCATCCATTATGTATGAGCAGCTAATGTTGACCCTTACACCCTCGTAGTTAGTACCTAGGCAACAAACAAACAAACAAATTGAGATTTAAAGGAAGGTGCCTTTTTTTCCAGCCATTCTAGCATCTTTGGCTCTGTACTACAACTTGGGATTTTTGAATCACACTAACGATAATAAAAAAGGCTATACATCATCATTAAACACAAACTAAATTAGTGGCTTGAATCTACCACTATCCCCAACTGGTAGGGATGATCATGCTTCAAAAGGGTGGCATATGTAGTGAGCATGTCTATAAATAAAATGGTGTTTACATGAAGCTGATCCAATACCATTTATGATGATGAGCTAACTAAAGCTCTATAATAGAGAGGGATCTAATGAAGAAGATGATGATAAATAATTTGGAGTTTGAGCATCCAATTGTTTGTCTAGGTAACAAAAAGTTGAAGGAAAGGGAAGTGTCCCCTACCTCGGGGTTTCATTCATAAATATGTAACCATACCACATGGGTTCAACAAAAGGAATTTTTTTGTTCCATTTTTACAAAATTTTCACATACAAAAGGGTATCATATAAAGGGGTTATCCACAATAAAGAAATGGCGTATTTTATTTATGATAAATTTACGAATAAGGGGTTTTACAAATGGGCCTCAAATGCACATGATATAGAGGATCTACATAGTGACCCCCCTGAGCCCCCCACCATCAATTCTCTTGCTGCATCCCATGCTTCACCCCTTCATTTACTTTTTAAACCCGAATCTCCACAATTTGATAGACCAACTCTCGAGTTCCTAGTTTTATAGACCAATTACTAAATCTTGAGGCCATGAGGTATGTATCCTCCCTTTTTGACTAAAGGTTTTGAAAACTCTTTGAAAACAAAGATGATTGCTAGATTATTCCTCCACTGAGAAATATATATCTTCCAAGAGATTTGCACGAGGTCGAAATGAAAATCCTAAACCCTCTCCATGCAGCCGAGAGAGCAAGCAATTATAGAGGAAGGATTTTATAGATCCTCCTGGACCATCAAGAAAGAAAACCTCACCTATCTCTTCATATATTGTTGCCAATATTTGATTGAAGGCAGGTCGCTGACAATCATTTAGAGTTCTTTCCATCTCTTGAGAAATTTATTTCTATTGCACAGAATCAAACATCCTCTCTTCTTGGAATAAATCATTTGTATTAGAGAAATACATTCCGTCTATAGTAGGTAATCCATTAAAATCTTCCAACCTTTTGCCATGTTCCTGAAGAATTTGTTGTAAATGCAATAATGACTTCTTTTCTGCTATTGAATGACAATCAATTATATTCTCACCACTTAATTGCAATGCATGGAAAAAATCATCTGAAAATGCTGATAAAATTTGTCCCATAAAAGTCCTGGATATGTGGGCTCATAGAAGACCAAAATTGTGACAAATAAATGTCTTAATTGCATGCTATTTTGATAGAACGAAGCTTCTTGCATACAAACAAACCACTCTTCATCACTTTCCAATAGACCTCTAGCTAAGCATGCCACTTTGAATGAAGGATGAAGCTATCCATTAAAAGTTTGCAAATCATCAAAGGACTTACAACCCTTGCAAGTATTTAGCAACATACGCATGAAGTATTGCACTCCAACAGATGGTGAAACATTGTACATTTGACCGATACTGTTACCTGATTTTCTTTTGGTCCATTTCTTATTTGGCTTGTTCCAAACCCATTTTCCTGGAAAGTCACCATAAAGTAAATTGTTTGCTTTGTATTGCAATTCATTGCATTGGAACCATTCAGTAAGAGTTGTTTTTCTATTTTGATCCCTATCCACTACATTTTGCAAATCATCATCATCTCAAAATATTACACTATTCATCATTGGAAGATGAACTTGCAATCTTTGGACATCTGGTTTTTCATCGTGCATTTCATACTCGTAAATCCTCCAGCATGCTTGTGATGCTGACACATACCGTGCATCTAAATACATGCTAATCTCAGCTATGATGCCATTGTTTGGATTGTTTGATTCACCTTGATCTTCTATAGGGTTTTCCATTTGCATCTTGGTTGTAGCCCTATCATGACCTTTATATGGAATAAATTACATGGAACTAAGAATTTACATGTTTAGCCAAACAACCATCTGCATGTTTTCATTGTAGGTAATCCGATACAAACGTGATCAAAGTATCTTGATCCTCACTTAACAATTACCTCCCATTGTGACATCCATTACATCTGGTTGGTCCTATTTATTTATTTTGCTTCCATCCATTTGTTTTTTACTACGTCAATATAGATGCAATGTATATATGTATCTCTTAGAAATAGACATACAAAAAATGAAATATGTACCAAACAAATATAGATGCATAATCAAATTTAATCTAACTTTATCAGTTTTTCATTGTAGTTACTCCCGTATAGTCATCATTGGATATCCAGCTATTATTAAACCATTACCTCACATTGTCGCCTTCATTCAATCACATTGGTGAAATTAAACTCTCTCTCTCTCTCTCTCTCTCTCTCTCTCTGTGTCTCTCAAACTCACACACACACAAACAAACACAAAAACAAAAATAAATTTTTTGGGCTACAACTCTCTCTCTCTCTCTCTCTCTCTCTCTCTCTCTCTCTCTCTCTCTCTCTCTCACTTACTTTTTTTAACATATATCTTTAAAATATATATATACACTGTGTTTTAAAATAATAAAATGAAGTAAAAGAAAGAGTTTTTTATATAAAAATTGTTTTCCTACTAGCAATTCATTTATTTAGGTAAAATGTAAAATCTTTTAAAAATGTTTATGATTATATTTTGTTTTCTTGCTCAAATAAACTAGGTGACATGTATATATGAGAAAAAAAAGATTAATATTTATAATAAGAACTAACTCTCTGTGTGTGTCTGTGTGTGTGTGTGTGTGTGTGTGTGTGCATGTGCGTGTGTGTGTGTGTGTGTGTTAAAGCCACCTAGAATGTAAGAAAATAATGATTATCATATACATATAAATTTGTAGATAAATATTGACTACTTTAGTAAGCTAATTATCAATGTCATAGTTGAAATAGTAGAGTATTAAAATATTTAAATACATGGCTATAAAAAAACGTCTACATACAATGGTCTTTTAGGAAGGACATAGACTTAAACCTATATAGAAAAAATTCCAATAAATATTTTAAATCAAATACAGCTATTATTATAACAATAAGGACTCATAAGCAATGGGTCTATTTTGAAATTATATTATAGGCAAAATTATCTTAGATAAATCATACTTTGATCCTTTTAGGATGATTCATTTGCAATCCACCAATATCCCTTCATTTTCAAGACAAAAAGATATAGTCTTTGAAAACAAGTTAAAGTCCATTCAAGATCTATGTGAACACAATGAAAATTTTAATTCTATAAATCCAAAATATATGAACTACTTATATAACAAAATAAATTCAGATAATGATAGAGCAATAAGAGGATTTATGGGGAAATCATTAGAAAATATAATTGCAAGGATTTGTTGTATCGAAGATAGCATGAAGGCAACAAATGACCAAATGCAATATCTTCTAGGAAGATCTAATGATGGTTCTATCGTGTGTAGGCTGCAATTGAATATCTCAAAGGAACAAGTTAAAATAAAATAAACTAAGTCATAAGCTAGACCAAGGTGCAACAAGTTGAATTTGAACTTACCTTGGATTTCTTTTATTGATATTATACATTGCAGATACTATTTTGAAATAAATTTTCTCTTAAATAACTCATACTTAGATTCTTTTAGTATGATTCATTTGCAATAACAAAAATTTAGAAGAAGAACAATTTAATATAAAAAAGTTCAACAAATACTATAACAACAAGAAAGATATAGAAAAATATATAGTCATGTTTGTTTTTAGGAGATGGTGGAACCACAATCGTTACATCTTCATAAGAGAAGAATTTTGCAATTGACACATAAAGCACATCGTCATCTTGCTAGACAGAACAATCTTCAAATTAAATGCAACTACAAACGTAATGAGAAATGTGGAATACTTCTCTAATGGGGCAATGAATTTGCAAGAATCTCAATCTCTAGAAAGAAATACATCAGAGAATTTAAACACAAGTAGAAGGATATCTATTCTTGCAACTAGGTCCTCTAGACGATCAATAGCAAGAGAACGCACTACCAGAAACATGGGTACAATATCAAATAAAGATGAGTGTCTCTCTATTCTCTTTCAATTTCCTTTAAAAGATGATATACAACACCCATCTCTGTATCCAATGGTGTTTTGTGCTCCTACAATTCAATCACTAGGACCTATGAATCAAATTTGTAGCTTTTGCAATGCAAAACTATGGAAGCAAGAAACAAGAACAAACATGGATCAAGTTGTGGGAAAGCACTGCTGTAAAGTTGGTCATGTAAACTTATTACCATTACAAGATCCACCAAAAATATTGAAATATTTATTACATTGCAATGACTCTAGATGGAAAGCATTTAAGAAGAATATAAGGGCTTACAATAGTGTGATGGCTTTTGTCTCCCTGGGTGCTCAAATTGATAAAAGGTTTATTGGAAATAGAGGAATACATAACTTTCGAGTTCATGGCAGTGTATATCATCATGTTGGTACATTATTGCCTGATGAGAATAGACAAGAGGTCCCACGGTTTGCAAAACTATATGTTTATGACACGGATCATGAAACTAGAACATCGTTTGAAAGGAATTCCTGGTTTGGACCAGGGCATTTTGGAAGAGTTACAAAGAATGATGCATACATGCAATACATATGCAACAACATTGGTAGCTGTAGGGGAAGTTTTGAGAACAAATCCATTTGCAAATGTAAAAATGGTGATCTATGAGAGTCATGCAACATCTAGGCAATACTTAGTTCCAATTGCCAGCAAAGTACTAGGCCAAGGAGATGACTATGATGTTGGAAATAGAGACATTCAAATATTAAGCCGCAATGGACATGTCAAAAGAATATCTAATTTGCATCGATCATACATGCCACTCATGTATGTTCTTCTATTTCCTCGAGGGGAGGATGGTGGGCATGTGAACATGCCATATAGAGATGTTCCTAGCCACATATTATTGCATGATATACAGAGGCAAAAGTGTGTCACACAAAGACAATATTATGCATACCATTTGCAACAAGTAAGAACATATGCAAATTCATGCCTTCTACATGGGGGAAGATTACTCCAACAGTACATTGTTTATGCATATAGTAGCATGGAAGAATCTAGGTTAATATGGATACACAACAGTTAGGCATCTTTGCATGCAGAGGTTTATCAAGGATTAACAGACATGGTAAATTCAAATGATGGTACATTTAATTATTGGGCAATGATGTAGGACGTAGAGTTGTCTTGCCATCATCCTTCATAGGAGGACCAAGGTATATGTGCCAATTATATCAAGATGTAATGGCAATTGTAAGGAAAAGAGGAAAACCTAATTTATTTATTACATTTACTTGCAATCTGAAATGGGTTGAAATATCAGAAGGACTTTTGCAGGGCAGAGTGCACAAGACCGTCCAAATCTGACAACACGTGTCTTCTATCAAAACCACAAAGATATGATGCAATCAATTTTGAAGGATAATTTGTTTGGCAAAGTAGCTGGATATGTTTCTGGGATAGAATTTCAGAAGAGAGGTTTGCCACACTCTCATATACTATTGATTTTGGAAGGTGCATATAAACCTACAGAGGTTAGCCACTATGACCACTTGGTATGTGTAGAAATACCTGATGAGACATTATTTCCTGAGTTGCATGCAATTGTCAAGCAATGTAATGTTCACGGCCCATGTGGTGCATTCAATGCCTCTGTTGCTTGCATGATTGATGGCAAATGCAATCGACATTACCCACGTTCATTCTCTCAATGTACTTTTTTGGGGAATGATGGTTATTCTGTATACATGTGTAGAGATGATGGTAGAAAGATACAGGTAAGAGAGGGTGTTGTAGACAATTGTTGGATTGTTCCTTTCAATCCAGTGCTGTTGGAGAAGCATATGAAGAATCATCACCTCGTATGATGAAGCCATGAAGCTGTTACAAAAATGTTCAATTCTATATTCTAAAAGCAGAAGTGTTCCATCAATATTAAATCATCACTTCACATTATTCTATAATGAAGTTGTAAAAAGTTCTAGAGAAGAAAGCTCCTCAAGCATGCATTGTGCTTTTGTCAAGGCATTGCACTTGGCATACATGCCCTTATGAGAATTGAATAGCACAATATTATCTTGCAGTGCTCCTACACTACCACATGTTTTCAAGATGCAAGTACAGATCATTGGATTCAGAGTATGCCCTTATGCTGCATGCATCCTCACCTTGCCCTACAGTGCATATCATGCAATCAATGTGCTCCTTCAATAAGAGGGAGAAGTGTGCTCCTATAAGAGGGACCATAAAATAGTGGGTTCTCCCTAACTTACCATCATTATCTCATGAAATAAAATCTAGAACTCCGATACCAATGTAAGAGGGAGAAGCACTAAATCCTATTGTTGAATGCAAGAGATAGAAACTGAGAGATGAAAACACTCATAAACTTATGTAAAATTGTGAGGTGAGTGTGAAAGACTGAGGGGGAGATGTAAGGGAGCTCTGAAGAGAAACATGAGTGAATAACTGTATGTCCATTAGGGTTGAAGACAACTAAAAGAATGGGTATTGTATGGAGGGGTAAAGCCTCACTGTAGAGGAGTAGAAGTGGGCTACCCTGATGCTACAACTATCCTGATGAGTTGGTCCTAGAAGATGTCCTATAGGCACCAAGGATGGAGTGAATCTATTGCCCCTTGATCGTGGCCTAATCTTAGCTACAAAACACTGCTATTGGCTGCACTCTTCAACCTTGTAAGTGAATGAGGAATGAGACCAAGCCTTTTATAGGCCCCCTTGGGCCTTAAAATGACTAACCAAGAAGTTGTAAAAGGTTCTAGAGAAGAAAGCTCCTCAAGCATGCATTGTGCTTTTTTCAGGGCTTTGCACTTGGCATAGATGCCCTTGTGAGAATTGAATAGCACAAAATTATCTTGCAGTGCTCCTACACTACCACATGTTTTCAAGATGCAAGCACAAATCATTGGATTTGGAGTATGCGTTTATGCTGCATGCATCCTCTGATGGGATATCTCAAGGTGTATGCCTAAGGCACACCTTGGTTTCTATGTGTGAGTGCCAGAGGCACAGTTAGGTGCCCACAAGCACAGTTAGGTGGTGGAGAGCCACATAGGATGATTGAGAGAATCTAGGAGCAGATTGAGGAGATGATTGTGGAGCTCTGAAGTCATCAGTGATGTCAGTGAGCATGTATGAGGTGCCTACTTAAGGACCTCACTCTTCTTCATTCCATAATGCAAGTAATGCAAGTATTCTGAGTTTGTGTCCACTCTTTGCTTTCCTTTCAGCTTACCAACATGGTATCAGAGCCCTTTGATCCCCCTTGAGCCCATTTCTGCGATTTTACAAAGCTTTGAGAATATCCAACCTAGAGAGAAAATGTCCGAAGCAGACGTCCAAGGTTTTTTTGTAGTACCATCATATAGCTCAGGAGCTAGCCAACCCATCTTGCCAAATCTCTCTCTTTCGAGTTGGATTCTATTCTTGTACTTAGTATCTTCCTCACTAGAATGTCTTTATTACATATGTAGCATGTCCCGAGTCACAAATACCAATCCGCACTCGCATACTAGCTACATAGTCCAGAAGGACATTTCCACTGTGCAAATCATTGTGGATCTAACCTTGTTTGTGCAGCTTCTAAAGGCCAAGGCAAAGAGCAAAACAAAGTTCTGGTATGAGAGCCACAACCTGTTCTATGTTATTTGCAGGGATTTGCTTTGTATCTAACTCAGGCTTGCAATGCATGAATCTTTTTTTGCTTTCTCTGAAAAATGTGTACAGTGTCCCTCCTTTAAAATATGGCGTGAAAATCCAATGTCGTGCACTTATTGACATAGCAATTAGCCGAACCAGGATGCTATGTTTAACTTGCATTGTTGATTCTTCCATGAAAGTAGACTCTCTTCTCTGCATTGCCTTTAAAACTCTTTGCTACATAATAAGCAATCGGGCTGATGCTTGGTACTCCTTTGATTCTTGCTAGGAAAAGTTGCCCTTTAGACCTAGCACCAATTTTTTTATCCTTATATATTTCATATGCAGGATCTTGTAGCCAGGCAGTATAGGTTGCTGTAGGAAAAGTCATAGCAGTTTTGTCCACTTGTTGCATAAAAGCATTGTTCGACGTATTTATTTTGGCACATGCATATTCCTCGGTTGGATTTGGACCAATCTTCTTCTTAGCTAGCGCGTACAAATTTGCTCGTATACTGCGGGCTTTTCTTTGTTTCCACATGCTATGCCAAGCCAAACACTTCTCATTCGAAGATAGCGATTTGTCTACATATTGTGCATGATATGTGATGTTTCCTATGATGGTCTCGTCACACAATTTTCTAATTCTTCTGACCAGGCTACATCTGTGAATATGTCTTTTACTTGATCTCGTATCTTTGACACCTCTTTGATTTTATTTAGCTTTTGCATCACATGTTGTTTGAATACATCTAACAGAGTGTCATCGTCCCCGATTTTTTTGATCATTGTCTTGTCCATGTGTGCAATGAGTAAGAGTACTTCTCTTTGAACATAGGCAAAAAGCCTCTTCAATTCTTTGGAATTTTCCTTGGTTGCCATGTCGATACATTCAGCACATCCTAAACAAAAGCAAAATACAAAGTTAAGAGACATAAATTTAAAATTATGTGACAATATTATAATTGCAAAGTCAAGATCATGCCAATATACCATATGAGCAGATCCTTGTAGAAATACCCCAAGTTACAAAGTTGATATCGTAGAGTGAACTTAACAAATATTTTAAAAATTTTACATTGGAAACATGGTCAAACAATATACCATTTGAGCAAAACCTTACGAAAATACTCCAAGGTACAAAGTTGACAACATGTGTAAAAACATTATGATGCATCTGTAATCTTTCTTATTCTGGGTTTTAAGGTAATAAGACAACATCAAACAATATACCATATGAGAAGATCCTTGCGGAAATACCCCAAGGTAAAAAGTTGATATCATACAATCAATTTAACAAATTCAAAAATTTTATCATGTGGAAAAAATGGCCAATCAATATACCATACGAGCAAAACCTAATGGGAATACTCCAAGGCAGAAAGTTGACAACAAGTGTCTTTGTCGGAAGCTGTCGACCATCGTTGTTCCTCCGAGGTCATCCATCTTTGCAATCGGTCACGCACCTCATGTATTGCTATATAGCAATACATGTATAGCAAATCATTGCTATATAGCAACGAAACAGGTCAAAGCGTCGCTATATAGCGATGCTTCAAGACACTTTATGTTTAAAGTTAAAAAAGAAGCTGATAGATGCTATTTTATAACTGTTAATATATTTCCTTGCAACTTATGTTGTGATTTTATAAGTGCAGATGGAAGGGACGAGTGGAAGCTTGTCCGATGATGCACCAATGCCTGAGAGCACAAAGTGGCTTACGGAGAGGTTATATTATCATTGCACTCATTGCAAGCAAGAAATACGACATCAATGTCGTATTATCATGTGCCACTTGCGGATGTTTGGGGAGGAGCCCGAACCAGTACCCACCATTGGTGTTGCACGTGTTGATGGATTATCGATAAGTCAAAGCTATTTAAGTTCGCGGTTAATATTGGATACCATTATGGTACGAAACCTTGAGACAAGATCTTATATTTACACGAAGTCTTAAAATAGGATGAGGAGGCTGATGAGGGTACGCATATACCTTCACACTTTGAGTAAGACTATAGTCTCTCGGATGATGACGAGGGTATGGTCGACCTGATGGATTCTATTTTTAGGGGCACTACATCCCATGTACACGTGATGTCAGAGTCTGAGGTCAAAATGCAAGAGTTGCAATCAACACAATTGTATGACGGTGCTAGGATGTCTAATCTACGTGCTTGTCTCTCAATCTTGAATCTGCAAGTAAAGTATGGGTGGTCAGATACAAGTGTCTCGGCCTTAATGAGGTTAGCTCTTGCATTAATTTGACTCATTATTTGGATATTGTTTGTTTTAAGAATTGTCATGTATGGATTAGTGTACCGAATCATCATTATTCAAAGCCTATGTATGTTTGAATTGTGATAGGTTGCTCTAGAAGATGTTGCCCCCAAATACCATGCCCGCATCAAGAGATGAAGCGAAAAAGATGCTAACAATAGTGGGTATGGATTATGATACCATCCATGCTTTCCGTAATGATTGTATTCTCTTTCATCATGAGCATGGAGATTTGGCTAGTTGTCCGAAGTGTGGGGAACAATGATATAGAGATGACTTGCAGGGTGAGCAGATACCGGTAAAGGTCTTGAGACACTTTCCCATCATTGCAAGAATACAGCACATGTTCCGATGCAAATCCATTGCGGAGTTGATGACATGGCATGCATCTCATCGGTCCACTGATGACACATTAAGGATTCCCGCAGATTGTGTAGCTTGGAAGCACATAGACAATCAGTGGCCAGACTTTGCAAGGGAACCATACAACTTACATCTTGGGCTCGCCATGGATGGTGTGAATCCTTTCGAATCATGCTCGACATCTTGGTTGACATGGCCCATAGTCGTGGTGAATTACAATATCCCACCATGGCTAACAATAAAAAAGGGACACCTCATGCTTACACTACTTGTGCCAGGGAAGTACAAGGCAAAAAATATGGACATGTAGATGGCACCTTTGATAGAGGAGCTTGAGAAGCACTTTTCCTCGAGCATTATGATAAGTCAAGTCCCCTTACTTATGCACATAGTTGATGAGGTGGCTATTGCAGGTACCGTTCATAGTCGATGGATGTTTTTTCTCGAGCGGTTTATGAAAACTTTGAAGGGATTTGTAAGACAAAGAGCAAGACCAGAAGTAAGCATGGTAGAGGGATGGCTTGTGCAAGAGTCATTAGTATATATCATGGAGTTTCTTGCATCCACGGATCCCGATATGCCGCAAGCTTGGCATAACAAGGATGATGATCGCGTCATTGGCGAGGTTCCCCAAGGAAAAGGGATTGAAAGAAATATGAGCGAAGAGCAAATGGAGAAATTCAATAAGTTTTGTATCCTCAATAGCCCTAAGATGCAGAAGTGGATTGAGAGATATGAAGTGGCCAAAGCAGAAAGAATAAATACAAGGACGAGATTCAGAGTAATGTACAGGCGATCGCAACCATATCCATGGGATTTGGCTCTTCTCCTCACTCACATGTCACTTGATTGGCTACAATTGGCTCTACGTAAAGTCGAATGCGATGGAGAGACAATAAACGAGCACGAGTGAGAGTTATCATCTGGATGTATGATGCATGTAAGTTTCTTACCTCTTGACATAATTAAGTAATTATTTGTGGCAATATACGCTATAAAATAGATGCATCTTCATTATTTTAATGATGCTCTTTTACAGTACAAAAAGTATAGTGCATTATGGTCATATGGACGACATTTTTGCCTGGAACGCATCGATTCAAAGAGAGTCGTGTACGATTGTGGAGTAGTGGCTAACTTCACACAAGATAGCCGAGCAAGTGCTTCGGATACCAATCTTCTCTCCTCACAGTTGGATTATTATGGAACCATACGCGAAATCTATGAAGTTGATTTCATATGATTTAGTATTTTCATTCTTGATGTAAAATGGTTTAGAACTATTTACAACGGTCCTCTTGTGACAGTGAGAAAAGATAGTAGCGGTCTCTTTGAAATAGACTCCACCAAACATTGGACCGATGAAAGTGATACTTTTGTTCTTCCCGAGCACTGTGAGCAGGTGCATACTAATGATTTAATTAATCGAAGCTTTCGCTTTTAAAGATCCATTGATACATGTACTTAAGCATAGTTTCATATATATAATTGACGACATCTGGCACCCATCTTCAATATAGGTGGTTTTTCATTCGGATCATTCTGATCCAAGATGGTGGTACGTGATCCAAGTTGCACCACGAAGTAAGCAAATTTTTGAAGATAGAGATGTGGATATGGAGATGCTACTACCAATGCTAGATCCAATTTATCCCGATGAATCTAGCGAAGAAGATGAAGATCACAATATGAGCCAAGAGGAAGATGCGCATAATGACATCGCATGGGAGGAAGATGGAGATCACGATATTGAGGAAGAAGACAGCGATCATCAAGAGTCACCACACTTTATTGAAGAAGATGATCAAGTACTTTTAGGTGAACATACGATGCTAGAGTACGATGATGATATAGGAGATCAACTCAGTATAGAGTTAGAGATAGACTTGTTTGGCACGTTAGACTTGAAACAATTGATGTAAATGCTCTTCATTGATTTTTCTCATCTCAAACTTGGACATGAATATATAAGCTTCAAAGGCTTGATGTACATGCTCTCATACTTTTATTTTCTCAAAAGTTCAAACTAATTTTTGTATGAAAATTTAAAATTTTTGTCATTGGAAAAAACTAACTTTTAAGGCCTATATGAGTAAAAAAGCTCTTTGGAAAACGTCACTATAAAATAGTATCTCAGTGCCGCTATATAGTGACACTTACATTTTTGATAAACGTCACTATATAGCAACTTTAGCAATCGTCGCTATATAGCAACGTTTGCTTAAAGTCGATATATAGCGACACTTTACGAGACGCACTTCCCATACTGATGATTAGCGCCAATGCGTGCTAAACGTCAGTACTTAAACATCGCAATAGGATTCGTGTGTAGTAGTGAATGTATTGGACTAGTTTAACATCTCTTGACCATTGTGCTTGGTCTGTGAGAATCTGTAAACTAGGTACATATTTTGCTATGTAAAGGTTGATTTTATAAAGCTCAAAGAATATCCAACCTAGAGAGAAAATGTCCGAAGCAGATGTCCAAGGTTTTTTTGTAGTACCATCATATAGCTCAGGAGCTAGCCAACCCATCTTGCCAAGTCTCTCTCTTTTGAGTTGGATTCTGTTCCTGTACTTAGTATCTTCCTCACTAGAATGTCTTTATTACATATGTAGCACGTCCCCAGTCACAAATACCAATCCGCACTCGCATACTAGCTGCATAGTCCAAAAGGACATTTCCACTATGCAAATCATTGTGGATCCAACCTTGTTTGTGCAGCTTTTGAAGGCCAAGTCAAAGAGCAAAACAAAGTTCTGGTATGGGAGTCACAACCTGTTCTATGTTATTTGCAGGGATTTGCTTTGTATCTAACTCAGGCTTGCAATGCATGAATCTTTTTTTGCTTTCTTTGAAAAATGTGTATAGTGTCCCTCCATTAAAATATGGCATGAAAATCCAATGTAATGCACTTATTGACATAGCAATTAGCTGAACCAGGATGCTATGTTTAACTTGCTTTGTTGATTCTTCCATGAAAGTAGACTCTCTTTTCTCTAAATTGCCTCTAAAACTCTTTGCTACATAATAAGCAATCGGGCTGATGCTTGGTACTCCTTTGATTCTTGCTAGGAAAAGTTGCCCTTTAGACCCAGCACCAATTTTTTTATCCTTATATATTTCATATGCATGATCTTGCAGCCAGGCAATATAGGTTGCTGTAGGAAAAGTCATAGCAGTACTGTCCGCTTGTTGCATAAAAGCATTGTTCGATGTATTTATTCTGGCATGTGCATATTCCTCGGTTGGATTTGGACCAATCTTCTTCTTAGCTAGCCCGTACAAATTTGCTCGTATACTGCGGGCTTTTCTTTGTTTCCACATACTATGCCAAGCCAAACACTTCTCATTCGAAGATAGCGATTCGTCTACATATTGTGCATGATATGTGATGTTTCCTATGATGGTCTCATCACACGCTTTTCCAATTCTTCAGACCAGGCTACATCTGTGAATATGTCTTTTACTTGATCTCGTATCTTTGACACCTCTTTGATTTTATTTAGCTTTTGCATCACATGTTGTTTGAATACATCTAACAAAGTGTCATCGTCCCCGATTTTTTTTATCATTGTCTTGTCCATGTGTGCGAGGAGTAAGAGTACTTCTCTTTGAATATAGGCAAAAAGCCTCTTTAATTCTTTGGTTGATAGATGCTACATCGGCGACACAAAAGTGGGAATTGTAAATTATATCATGTTTTTGAGGAGTTTGAACTTTGGATTCAATCTTATAGTCTACACTTTTTGACTATAAAGCTTATCTCATGAATAGTGCACTAAAGACAAAGCCTCAAAGAACACAAGGCCTTGAAAACTTTTGACAAAGATTCTCCTTTCAACTCATCTATGTAGAATTAAAAACAACAATCGATTGCTTGCAGCACTTTGGAGCAAAACAAATGGTTCCCTTTCAAAAGCCCCGTGGTTTGACAAAAAGCATTGTAACCTTTCATCATATGTTTCTTTCACAAAACCCCCTAAATGAAAGATGCCACTATTACTACACCTAGTATGACCCAACTAGGGCCAACATTCAACACAAGATCTGCTACGTTCTCTCATGTATAGTGGAATATTGTTATTCTTATACATAGTTTATCAATGATTGCAGCAAATGTAAGTTAGTCACCTATTTATTTCTCGAGCCCACACCACTAGTTGCGTTTTTCTTATGTGAGTTGGTGCAAGGGCATTTTCAAAAAGGTATGTTGGATTATTGCATCCTATAGACCTTGATCACTCTTGCTCCACCTACTTCACATAACCTCTCCTTGTTAATCCTTTATCAATATTTCGTATGTTTTGGTATCAAACATGTATTTTCTGAACAATGTTGTTTCAATATCTATAAGAGGACCAATTCCAAAAAAAAACTATATGAAGAAGTCATGATTTTCCGGAAGAGAACTTCTTTGTCAGAAGCGTTGTGATCTTCTAGAGGTCGACATTGATCCTTTAGAAGGATGCTTTGAAATTGAATGCGTACAAAATACAAGTGTAAAGCCCCTCAATGGCATTACACTTTGCCATAAAGCCAATATACCCAACAGCGTCACCAACGTAGGACCAATTTTCATGGTTTGCAATGCAAGTTTGATGAGTGCCAGTCTAAGAGTATCTGTGACCTAGCTAGCTATCTACAACCGGATGCCTCAAAAGGACCAATGTATGATGAAAATATTGCAGTGATAACACCAACCCTAATGAGCCAAGCAATTTCAGGGTGTGCTGCTCGATAGGCTCAGGGTTCCAGTTCACACACACCACCGGCCATAAGTTGCAGAAAGAGTCAATATGATTGACACACTTGATGATGACAAAGAGGTCAAATTCCTCAACAATAATGTCAACCTCATAAGCCTCTTTGAAGTAGATATAGTGGCAATCCTCAATAGGTACCACTTCCTGTAGGAGAATACATTACAAATCATTGGTGTAGAAGAAGAGCCCACTTTGGTGTACTAAGCCTTTGAACATGAGATTCAGTAGTGTTAACAAGTCAAAGAAGATGACCTATCCAACCTCAACCTTGGCACAGACTTTGACCTATGGGATAGTCCAGGTCAATTCTCAGCTCACTCCAGAATTCCGATCAAACATTCAAAACCTACTCGGCTCCTTCATTGAGGTACTCACCTAGTGTTATACCAATATGAAGGGTTTTGATCCTTAATTCTACTAGCATCAAACCATTATGAAGGATGATGCAAAGCCAATTTGGCACTAAATGAAATTTTAAATTTTGCTCAGAAGATCAAAATAAGAGATTGACAAAATATTGCTAGTGGGTTACATCTATCCAATTGACTAGTCGACTTGGATCTCCCTAATAGTCGTGGTACCCAAGAACAACAAGTTACGGGTCTTTGTGGATTGCCAAATGCTCAACACCATAAGAGTGGCATACCCCTTTCCTATACCCTTCCTAGATTCCATGATGCTGGATGTTGTAACTAGCCATGAGATGTACTCTTTCCTTGATGGGATCATTGGCTACAACCAGGTTTGCATGGCCAAGGAAGATCAAGAGAAAATAGCATTTATCACCAAATGCGGGGTCTTTGCATCTAATTTTATGATGTTTGACCTCAAGAATGCACCGACGGCCTTCCAGTGACTTGTGTAGGAGATCTTTGACGAGTACTTGATGTCCATGTGCATTTTATTGGACAACTTCAATGTTTTTGATGATCAAAAGAGCACCTCCATTGCCTTGATCTATGCCTAATTGAATGCTGCATGGATCAATTGTCGCTCAATTCGGCTAAGTGCACTTTTGTTATCCGTAGTACCAGAATGCTACTTGATCACATTGTTTCTAAAGACAAGTGCACCCTTGATCCATCCAAGGTGGAGCATATTTGCAAGGCCAACCACCCCACTACTATCAAGCTGTTGGCTAGGATTAATTGAGGGCTTAGCTTGCTAGGCCCGTGTCCTTTGACCATAGGTGTAATGATTCTTCATTTCTTTTTCAACATGATGGGGAGTGCTTAGCATTTAGTTTAATTTTTGGTCTTTAATCTTTGAATCCTTATATTTATCATTCATGATTCCAATTTTAAGGGTGATATTTCCACCTTTATTACCTCCCACAATGGTACAATATGGTGCCCTAATTATCAATATGACTGTGTTGCTACATTGGATGCCCTCCTTATTGATCTTTTACTTCCTAGGTACTAAAAAATATGCCTTAACCTAAGTTTTTTTTTATCTTCATGGAATTTGTTGGTTTTGGCAATTTGTTTCCCTCTTGATCTTCGAGAATCACTATCCTATTATCATGATAGTGTTTGATGTTATATGGCGACCCCATAGTCAATGAATATTTTCTATCTATAGAGCAATGCCTTCTACAAGTTTTCTCTAAATTGGACGTGTCGATCATGCCATGCCTTCCTCTTCCTTTGGAGTACACTACAACTAGGCTACCCTTAGCTTCAATTCATCAGTCTTTTTGTTAATTCATGCAACTTGTTCTTCAAGGCTTCATTTATTTATATGATGCATTGCTACCCTTAGGCTTGATACAATAAACTCCACTAGCACTTCTACCACCTGAATAATTGCTAGTATGAAAAGTGTATGCTTCATGTTGACCTTCAATGATGTAGCTTGTGATCCTAGTCATAGCAATTTTTGTTCGTGATGTTTTGAAGGATGTTCTTAAGAAATTTTTTCATGGCCTTTGCTTGACCATTGCCCCTTAGATAGTAAGTGGGAGACTTATTATGTGGAATTAGGCACTCCCTCATCATGATTTATATCACGAAATTATTGAAGGGAATAGACTAGATATTGCATGATTACAATTGGGAATTTGGACTTGAATATGATATTCATATACAAAATCTTTGATGTGCTTCATGCGATGTTCTTTGGGATTTCAATAAATTTTTCATACTTGCATTAATGTGTCATTCATGGATATCATTTTTGTTCACAAATATTAGCGATGTGTTCCAGGTATTTCAAAAATGGTTGGCTTTGGTTGAAAATCAGTTAAGTCGAATGCTTAAATGCCTACAGACTGACAATGGTGGAGAGTATCTCTCTCATGACTTTCAGCATTTCTGTGATACATGTGGGATAAAGAGGGAGCTCACGTCCCCTCGTACTCTAGAGGAAAATCTAATTACAGAACAGATGAACCGTACCATTCAAAAAAGGTTGCAATGTTTGCTTTCCAATGCAAGTCTTTCTGGTGGTTTTTGGGCTGAGGCAATGGAGACTGCAGTGCATGTGATCAATAGATCACCTAGTAAGAGTTTGGATGGTGGTATTCCTGAAGAGGCATGGAGTGGCAAGAAGCCATCTTACTCTCATTTTCACATGTGCCAAAAGAGCTTTGGAAGAAGCTAGATCCTAAGTATAGGAAATGCATCTTTCTAGGTTATGGTGATAGTGGAGAGATGGGCTATCATCTTTGGGTTTCAGAAGCAAATAAGATCATCTTTTGGATTGCAATGATACTTTAAGTCATGAGAGTAACCTCTTCATAAGGGGTGTAATTAGGAATGAAATTATATGTCCATCTTGGAGCTTGCTCCTCATCCCATATCTCTTGATTCCTAAGGTAGCTAGCATTTTATGATTGTAATAAATATATACAAGCTTCTCGGCTTGATTAGGAGTATATTCCTCAAAGTGTCGTGGATGCCACACTTTTCTAGTTGCATCATCGATGAGTGTCACATAGTATTCAGCCCTGCCTAATAACCACGTAGGCATGGGACCACATACATCTAAATGCACCAAATCAAGCTTTTCAAGCTATTTCTTTCCCCTTCTTTTATGGGTAGATTTAGTCTCACAACATTCAAAATAAAAAAAACTCAAATGTGGTACATAACCCAAACGGCATAAGAGTTTCATTCCATTATGGCTCATGTTCCCCAATTGCCAATGCCACAAAGAAGTACTTGGCTGCTCAGTTATTGCAACAACATGATCAGACACACCTCATACATGTAAGGGATACAATGTCCCACACTTGGCACCAAGTTGCCAAAACCATAGAGTCCTTCTGAATTTTCCAACCTTGAAAGCCAAAGGTGGTATGAAAACCAACATCATCTGACCCACTGAAATGAGATTCTTGGTCAGCTTAGGCACATGTCTCACATTTTTCAAAACAAAAGCAAACCCATTTGCAAAAGAAAACTTTATGTCATCTGCTCCCACTATGTCGCATGCATAGTTATTTCCAAGATGCACACAACCTATCTTTCCACTGTCATAAGTGGAGAACCATTCCCTATGGGGAGCAACATGGAATGAAGCACCAGAATCCAAAATCCAATCCTGGGAATATGCATCATCTTAAGTGGCAAGCAACTCTACAGGTAGACTAGACATGAAGAGAATGTCATTGTCACTATTATCAATGAATGATTGCATTGATCTCCTCGATCTTCACTTTTCCTTTGTCCTCCCTTGGACTCTTTTCCTTCTTATTGGCACCCCAATTTGCATTCTTTTTCTTATCCTTTTGCTCTCTTTTTAGCTTGTAGTAGCAATCCTTTTTCATGTGGCCCTTCTTGCCACAATGGTAACACTCAATGTTCCGTGCCTTGGATTTGCTACGAGACTTCCCTCTTCCTTGGGACTTCCCCTGAATTGTGATCTCCCACTTTGCACATTTAAGGCTACATCTTGCTTGTTGCCATCCATAGACTTCCATTTAATCTCCTTGGCCAATGAGCTACGCACAACCTCATCAAACTTTAGTACTCCACTAGATGCAGAGTAAGATCTTGCACTTTTAATTTCATGCTCTTATTTAAGCAAGTTTAAATAAAAATAGAGTTTTGCTAACCCAAGTTTTTAGAATGTAACACTTTTAAAACCAAGATGTTTCCAACTTACATGTCTTGCTACTTTTTGAAGCACAAAGAGTGTAGCAATATTGGGATGTGTTGAACAACACAAGTTTAGGCAACCAGAAGGGGGGAGGGAGAGAAGGAGTGTCTTAGAAAGACAAAGAGTGTGAAGGAGAAGGGAGTGTGTAGGATGAAGAGGAGAGTGGGTAGGTTACCATTCTCAAAAGCTCAAGCTGAAGTGAAATTTCCTCTGATACTTCAAGGTTTAGTAGTAGGCTCGCATCAATTCTTGATCGAATGGTTCACGTGGGCTACAATCACGTTCTATTTGGTTGAGTAAGGGCCCTAGCAAGAACTTGAGCATTTGGGCATCCTAGGACCTTGATTCCTCCATCACACACCTATTTGCACGCCCATTGACATAAGTCTAACCAATGGTATTTGCCACTTCCCCACGCCCATTGACATAAGTCTAACCAATGGTATTTGCACCCAAACTATACCTGTCGACCTATTCCTATTTCTGCTAATTGCCTAGAGTTGGACCTGACCTGAACCATTAGACTTCCAACACCATCTTCTTTCTATCCCATCAGCCAACCTTTTCCTAGGAATAGTCCCTGAGTAGCCACAAACTTGCTACAGCATATGCAACAGTCAATGTCTGCCGTTTTGCACTCTTTTAGGGCCTTTTGAAACAGCCCTAGGGTGATGCCAACATGGTAGCCTACATATGTACTCAAATTAGCTCAATTGGACTTTGTCACCACCCTCTTTTACTGAGCTCATCATTGGTGAGGTGACTCCTAAAGTCCCAACCAAGGGGTAGCCTTGCTTGATCCCAACGTCACTCGAGAAGGTTTTGAAAGCTGACCCTTCATGTGGAGCTGGCATTTCAATCCTCATACGGTCTGTGAACAAAATCCATGCTTTTTGGCAATTAATCTCTAGGGTGACAAGGTTCGGGTGATCCAAACCTTCCATTCTATTTCTTAAGGAAGAATTAACATGTGGCAAGAGGAGCTAGAGTGGAGGGGGAGCTCACGGATGTGCCATGTGCTACTAGGGGAGAGTAAGCAAGAGTGGAGAGGAAGATGAAGAACAATGCCATGTGGTAGCTCTCCTCTCAATGCCTTGCCCAACAAGCCCGACTGCCAGTGGGAAACAATAAAGGAGTCTCTCCCTACTTTCTCTATCTACCATTTCACTCTCTATCTCTTTGTGTTTGCATTGCACCTTTTCTTCTTCCTGCTCCTCCTCTTCCTTCTTCATAATAGATTCCTCTTTCTTCTTGAGAATAGTTTCTTGCTCAGACTTGAGCTTTGAGCATCTAGCAAGGGAGCGTTTCCTCTAAACGGATGGATTTTTGGAGATTCATTACCCTCCAGATCGGTGAGCTCATGGATTTTTGGAGCTTTAGAAGAAAGAAAAGTAGTAGAAGCATCCTCCAAATTGGTCCAATAATCAATTTGTGGAGTGTCATTGTGAGCTGCAGTAGCAACGAAAGTAGTAGGAGCATGCTAGAAATTGAACCAGTCATCAATTTGTGGAGCTTCATCATCAGAAGTTGCAAGAAAATCCTCCAAATGGAAGGTGTCATGGATTCCCCAATCCCTCAAACTGAGGTCCGATTTGCTTCTATATATCAACTTGGTTTTGGGCAGACTCACAGAGCAGGGGAGTCTGGCTCAAGGAGCTGTTGCTGCTTCTGCCACTACTAAGCAAAGATGTGCTAAAGCGAGAGCGTCCTTGCATTGGGTATAGCACCACAGGAAGAGACCTTGCTAGTAGGGCTGGTCATGAAGAAGCTGCTGTTGGCAGTGCAAGATGGTGCAAAAATGGGCATTGACAGGGTCAAGGTGAGCAAGCACCAGATTGTTTTTTGAAATCATTCAGCATAAGGGCATCATCCAAATGCAATGACCTATGCTTACATCTTTAAAGCCTGTGGTAGTTGCGAGAGAGAGCTTTCTAAAACATATTATCATGCTAGCATATGCCCTTTTGGACATGTATGCCAAGTGCATGCTCGAGGAGTTGCCTTCTCAGAATGTTGTCTCTCTGAATGCACTCTCTCTCTCTCTCTCTCTCTCTCACACACACACACACACACACTATTAACTAGAAAAGAATTCAATACATGAGGCTAGATGCTAGGCATGGCAATGCTTGAGGGCCATGGAGGAAAAGGGAACATGAGGGAAGAAGCGTTAACATAGGTGGGGAAAAAAGATAAAGAGGGGTGGGAATGAAGAGGGGGACTATGGCACAAGGGGGAAGGAAGAGGGGGAAGAGGAGCATGTACATGATGGGAGATGGAATGTAGAGATGGAGACATCAAGGGAAGAGAGTTATGCTTTATTGGAAAGATGGGGAGGGAAATCAAAGTACTAGCTAGGTGGTTTTACAAGCATGAGCATGTTCCATCAAAGAATAGCCCCCTCCTTTTATAGCCAAGAGAGGGGGTCTCTCCCAATAAATGCATCCTCCCACATGCATGGTGTGTGTGGAAGAGTGTCCCATGTGGGCTAGGCGGTTACGCACTCTCAATTGTGTGCGACAACCCTTTGCCTCATTTTTCCACATACATCAACCCCCATATCCCAAGTCTAAGACACTCCCTTGGTCTCTTCCCAATTTTATAATACGTTCAAACATCTAGGAGGGCAAGTGGAGGGTTGGCACAAGGAATCTTGCCACCTCATCCTACTTTCCCATTATTTAACTTGCATTCTTGGACTTTCTACACCCCCCCCCACATGGGCCTATCCTACATGGAGAGAATAATCCAATATAATATCTATCTCCACCTATTTTATATTACTTCTCCCATGGTCCTTGGGGCATATCTCACTAAATGCAGGTGTGGGACTGCCTAGGTGGAGGAGTGGTGCATGGAGGACCCATGCCACCTTATCATTTTATATTATTACTACCATGGATTATGTACAACACACCTTATGGGTCCTCTTACATTATGCACACCATATTTTACTATACTATTGCCACACATACAAGCACACACACATATTTATGCCTTTTACTTTGGTCAAATTTATCCATAATAGTTCCCCCCTCCCAGGCAGGGAATGCACAACATTTCCATGCCTGGGACCATCACGTACAAAGAAGGGCTTGAGACAACAATGCTTGTTGATCACCTTCTTGCCATATGGCTCATGCAACTCCTGAACTTGTACAGACCCATTGCTACATTCCTTGATGACTTTGTATGGACTAGTCCACAGTGGCAGGAACTTCTTATCCATTTGGTGGTCCAATCTGTTATCAAAGCATAGCACAACATCCTTCTCAGCAAAGTGTCTTTCCCATCCCTTGCGAATTTTAGCATCCAAGCGGGCCTTTTGTCGATTCTTTTGGATCTCTGTTTGATGTAGTGCAAGGCATCGGGTTTCATCTAAGTTCTCAAGTTGTACCAACCTGGCCTCTACATGTTCATCTTCTGTCATCCTCTGTTCTCGTGCCAATCTCAAGGCCGGAATATCTATCTCTAGTGGTAAAGCTGCCTCAGTACCGTACACCAACTCAAAAGGAGTGTGACTTGTAGACGTTTTATGAGTGATGTTGTAAGCCCACACAGCTTCAGTGACCTTTTGATCCCACTGGCTCCTGTTCCCTGTGGCCATTTTTCCCATGGATTTACAAAGGAGGCCAGTGGTCCGCTCCGTTTGTCCCATGGACGCTGGATGATAGATGCTAGAAGTGCGGTGATCAATACCCATGCGATCCATGAGCAACTCCACTGCTTCATTTAAGAATGGACTCCCATGGTCAGATACTATTTCCATGGGTGTCCCAAACCTTGTGCAGATATGTTCAAATATGAAATTTGAAACTGCCTTACCATTTGCAGCGGGGAGGGCAATAGCTTCAGCCCACTTAGTGACATACTGAGTGGCTACCAAAAGATACTTCTTTTTGCGGGAAGTCATGGGTAGGGGCCCAACAAAATCTATTCCCCACTTCTGAAACGGATGGATGGACATCACAGGGTGACGTTGCCCAGGACGCAAATCCTTCCTGCCAAAGAATTGGCATGGTTCACAAGTTTTGCAATACATAGTGACATCCTTGAACAAGGTCGGCCAATAGTACCCAGCATATAAAATCTTCTTAATTGTATAGTCACCGGCATAGTGGCCTCCACAAAATCCATCATGATAATGCTTCAATATCTTAGGTACTTCATTTGCATCAATGGCTCGTCTTAGTACCCCATCCAGGCCTTGCCGGTATAGCACCCCATTAAAGAGTGTAACGCCTACTATCTCTACGGATTTTCTTTCTCTCATAGCTAGTACTTTCTGGAGGAAAGGAGAAAGCGATCAGAAACCTGTAGATTCCACCATACCATGGAACCCCAACTTCTATGGCTACTACAAGGGTTACATCGAGGCACTCCTCTAAATCAATCAAAGCATTCTTCAAGTTGGAACAACCCCCTTTTACAATTTTGAAAGAAAAATCATATTCTTGTAAAACTACCAACCATTTGGCCAACCGGCCCATGGGATTTGGTGATTGAAGAACCTGCTTTGCAAGACCATTGCTACAGATTATAATGAAGGACTTTCCAGCAACATAATGCTTAAATTTCTCGATGCAGAACACCAAAGACAAAGCATGCTTGTCAGCCTCAGAGTAGTGTCGTTCAGTTTCGAGCAATTGTCAAGAAGCAAATCAAATGGGATACATGAACCGATCCTCCCCTTGCTGGAGAAGAATACCTGCTAGAGTGTGCTCACCAAACCTAGGATTGATATAGAAAGTCTTTGACCAATCAGGATTGCATAGAATGGGTTCTGAAGCCAGAGCACTCTTGATTTGTACAAACCCATGATCACAATCCTCATCCCAAGAGAAATCAACTCCATCTCTTAATAGCATAGTCATGGGTTGCATCAAAGCAGCATATTGATCAATGAAGCGGTGATAGTATCTTGCTAGATTGACAAATGAGCGTACCTAACATTTGGTTGTCGGTGGGGAGAGCTTGAGGATAGCTTCTACCTTCTCGGGGTCAGGCTTGACGCCCTTAGATGAGACAATATGTCCCAATAACTTCCCTTGAGTGGTTCCAATGGTGCATTTATTAGGGTTGAGGCTGCCATTTGCATCATTGACCCTTTGGAAGGCCAACCTAACCTTCATGACATGCTCCTTACGAGCTGAGAATATACAGAAATCATCTAAAAACACCTCCAAGAAAACCCCCAAATAAGGAGCAAACACCATTTGCATAAATCTTTGAAAGGTTGCAGGAGCATTGGTGAGGCCAAATGGCATTACTTTGAATTCAAATGTCCCCCAAATGTGGTTTTAAGCACATCCTCCTCAGCAATTCTGATTTGATAAAACCCAGAGTAACCATCACAGAAAGTATACATCTCATGACCACTTACCTTCTCAAGAATGAGGTCTTGAAAGGGAAGAGGATGATGGTCCCTCTAGATATCAATGCTCCCCTCTCGACTATGCGAGAACCAGCTAACTCTACTTGTAAGCCCCCCATATGAGGAGAAGGCATTTGAGTAGCTCGGTTATCTGGTAGGTCCTAGTTTGGACACCAGATGGGGGCCATGTGTGGCTTGATGGCTGGACGGCTTCACATAGAGTTGGTACACTACCAACTAGGCTACATGTAAGTGCGGGAAGGCATCCCATGACTGACCGCACTGAGGGTAGATGGAGCATTCCCAGGGCAGCCCACACTCATGTTGTAGGGCCCATTTGGAGCCTCAGATGATCCCGGATGGCTCTGGGCCGAACGGAGACTGTAGGTTAGTTGCTCTATTTTGTGCCACGGTTCTATCGTGTGGCCGGTGGCCTCGCCCTAGTCGACTGTTTTGGGCGGACTGGCTCGGTCACCAAATTGGTTCTAACTGACTACGACTAGTGGCTATATAAGAGCAAGCCTGTGAAGCCCATTTCATCATTGGCTACAACAACCCTGATTCCTTAGCATCCAGCCTCCGTCCCCTACTATTTCTAGCACGCCATCGAAGCTTCTTTCACAGGAGTGCACGGATGGGAGGCATCGCCATCTATTGTATGAGTTCTATAGTAATCAAATTTTTGATTCTCCATACTATCTGTTTTTCTCTCTTGCATACGAGATCCTATTATCTATTGAGCATAGACGTTGTATTGTTTTCTTACATGGTATCAGAGCTTGGGCTCTGGCAAGAAGATTTGGTAGTGTGTTTCTGTTTGTGAGCAGATTGTGAGAGATGGCCCAGCCCGCAAGACTGTGAATCCCACCGTTCGGCGAAAGCGAAAAGTTGGATGGCTCTAACTATCCACTTTAGAAGTTCAAGATAAAGACCATCCTAAGTGCATACGAGCTTTGGGACACTGCTACTGGGGTGGACGTGAAGCCGGTTGCCCGGATCTAGCCAATGCAGGACAATAGATAGTACCAACTGCGAATGAGATTCTCGCATGGACAAGAAGAAATGTAGATGTGTTGTGTTCTATTGTCTGCAGTGTAAGTGATTCCGTCATGGTGTTAATTCAACATGTCACCACAGCGGAGGAGGCATGGACAGTCTTGAAAAATCAGTACGAGACCACGAATCAGACGTGAATTTAGAATCTGGAGACAACTCGCGAACGAGAAACTATCTGAGTCTGAAGCAGCAGAGAAGTTCATCACCAGGGTGAAGAATCTACATGATCAGATGACTGCGATTGGCATCTCCATCACCAACGAGAATCTAGCACGAAGGTGCATATGGATTCTCCCACCAAAGTACGATGGTCTTGTTACAGCACTGAATACGCAGAACAAAAATCTGCGCCTTAACTTTGAGGATTTCAGCACGATGCTTCTAGAGGAGGAGATGCGTCAAAAGACGAGGACTGGAGAAGATTCGGCTTTCTACGTTGGATCAAAGAAAGGTAAGGGTAAGGACTCTGGTAACCCAACTTCTTCTGATGATAAAAAGAGAAAGAAGAAGATCAAGTGCTTCTATTGCAACAAGGCAGGGCACAAGCAGAATGAGTGCCGAAAGAAGATTGCAGATGAGAAGAACGGAGTAAAGAAAGAGTCCAGCAATAGCACGCAGGTAGTACCAGTAGAGATGTTCATAGCAATTGAGGAGATTTGCACAGAGGCAGTTCATGTACCTGCGGATGAACCTTGGATCATTGACAGTGGTGCATTGCGCCACATGACCAGTCGGAAGGATTGGTATACCTCTCTACAGCCAGTAGGGAATGACATCCTGGTAGTAGTCGGCAATGATGCAAAATGTCCAGCAAAAGAAAAAGGTACGATTGCTCTCAAGTCAGATGGAGTTGTAAAACAGTTGTCCGATGTTCTTTATGTGCCAGATATCAAGAGGAACTTCTTGTCTGTTTCTGTGATCACGGATCAGGACCTCAAAGTTCAATTCGATAAGAATGGTGCACAGATTCTGGATCTTCAAGGGAAGGTCGTTGGTAAAGGTACACGATGCAGCAACATCTACGAACTCTCAGCTTTCAGTGCTCCAGCTGATGTGAAGAACACTAAGTTGTGGCATGAGAGGTTTGGTCATCTAAACCTTAGTTCTTTAAAGGAGATGCATAAAAGTGGAATGACTACCAGAAATTACAGATCTGCCCAATGTATGTGAAGCTTGCACGATGGGCAAGCAGCATCGGCAGCCCTTTCCTAAAGAGGCCAGCAGGGCAAAGGCTCCTCTAGAGCTCTTTCACACGGACCTCTGCAGAAAGATGGAGACGGAAGCTTTGGGTGGTTCCTACTACTTCATAACACTGATCGACGACTACAGTAGAAGGATATGGATATACTTCTTGAAGACAAAAGACGAGGCTTTTAGTAGGTTCAAGGAATGGCATGTAATGGTTGAGAAAGAATCGGGGAGGAAGATGAAGAAATTGAGATCAAACAGAGGTGGAGAGTTCACATCAACTGAATTCAAAAGTTACTGCAAAAGTCACGGGATCAAGAGGTAGAAACCCCCACCACATACATCACAGCAAAATGGAGTAGCAGAATGCAAGATGCGCGTCATCTGTAAAATGTGTAGGAGTATGATGAAAGGGAAAGATTTGCCAAAGCATTTTCTGGGCTGAAGCATGTAACACGGCAGTTTACATTCTGAATCGTAGCTACAAGAAGGCTGTGAATGGGATGACTCCACTACAGGCCTTTTCTAGTAACAAACCTTCAGCTGCACATTTTAGAGTTTTTGGATGTGAGTGTTTTGTGCATGTCCCTGATGCTAACAGGACCAAATGGGAATCGAAGTGCCAGAAGTGTATTTTCTTGGGCTACAGTGAAGAGGCGAAGGGTTACTATCTCTATAACCCTATTACCAAGAAGGTAATAGTAAGTCGCGATGTGGTCTTCTCAGAACAGCCACATCAATTGGAGGAGAATGCTTCCTTCCTAGACAACCAGGACCAGGATATCCATCCAGTACCACCACCAACAGTAGACCGAACTCCCCCAACAGTGCTTGGGAGGATTCAAGATAAAGAAGATGAAGAAGAGCCTGCAGAACCACAACGGCAACGGCCATTCCCGAAGTGGGTAAAGCATCTTTTGGACGGCAGAGAACCTCTAGCCATTGACGAGGAACCATCCGAACACCGCCAGTCCAAGAGATTAGAGGAGCAAAGAAGGGCGCATGAACACTTGGTCAACTACGCTTTGATGACAGAGGTGATCCGTGCTGATGAACCCAAGTGTCTTGAAGAGGCACAGGGTGATGATAGGTGGATGGAGGCTATGCAGTCAGAGTATGGCTCCATAATGAAGAACAACACTTGGGACCTTGTGGATCGACCACCAAAATGCAAGGTAATCCGCACCAAGTGGGTGTACAAGATCAAGTACAAGTCTGACGGCACATTGGATAAGTACAAGGCTCAGCTCGTGGCAAAGGATTCGCACAAGTACATGGTTTTGATTATCAGGATACTTTTGCTCCCATAGCTCGACTAACCACAATTCGCAGTGTTTTGACTTTAGCAGCAGAGGGAAGTTGGCCCGTGTTTCAGTTGGATGTAAAATCTGCCTTTCTAAATGGAGATCTCAAGGAGGAGGTATACGTGGAACAACCACCAGGTTTTGTAATCCCCGGTTCAAAAGGTAAAGTCTGTAAACTGAAGAAGGCACTTTAGGGGCTGAAATAGGTCCCACGAGTGTGGACGACCTTGTCATAACAGGGAACCATGAAGAGAAGATCTCGCAGACAAAGCATTTGCTAGGAAGAGAGTTTGAAATGACAGACCTCGGAGTGATGCATTTCTATTTGGGGATTGAAGTTTGGCAAGAGCCGACTCAGATCTTCATTTCACTGCTGAAGTATGCTGGAGAGATACTGAAGGCATTTGGCATGGCTGAGTGCAAGACAGTTGGTACCCCTACGGAGGATGACATGGAGCTCTCAAACGAGGATTCATCACCACTGGTGGACGAAGCGAAGTACAGAAGACTTGTGGGCAGTTTGATTTAGCTGTGGAACACGCGGCCGGACATCAGCTTTGCGACTGGTGTACTAAGCAAGTTTTCCAATAAGCCCCAGGAGAACCATTGGAGGGCAGGGATGCGGGTGTTGAAATACATTAAAGGCACACTTGATTATGGCATCACCTATACCAAGGGCAACATCTTGACCGGATTTTATGACTCGAATTGGGCAGGAGACATGGACAGCAGGAGATCAGTGACAGGTTACTGTTTCTCACTTGGATCTAGAGCTGTGTCATGGGTCAGCAAGAAGCAACCTATAGTTGCTCTTTCTTCTACCAAGGTCGAGTACAAATTAGCATGCTTTGCTTCTTACGAGGCGAGGAGGATTTTGGGGGACATGGGTGTAGTGCAGAACAAGCCTATGCAGTTATCATGTGACAATCAGAGTTGCATGGCAATTGCAAAGAACCTTGTGTTGCACGCTCGCACAAAACACATTGAGATTCAATATCACTTTGTACGTGAGCTCATCATGGATGGAGAGGTCGACTTGGTGTACTGTCCGACTACAGAGAATGCTGTGGACATCTTCACGAAGGCTCTTGGAAGAGACTTGCTGGAGAGGCATCTTCATCCACTTGGCATTGGTCCGAAAAAGTAAGTTCACTTGCGGGTGGACATTGAGGGGGGGTGTTAGATATCAATGCTCCACTCTCGTGTAACTATGCGGGAACTAGCTAACTCTACGAATAGAGACTGTAGGTTAGTTGCTCTATTTTGTGCCACGGTTCTATCGTGTGGTCGGTGGCCTATTTCCGACCCCAATATAATATCCATCTCCACCTATTTTATTTTACTTCTCCCATGGTCCTTGGGCCATATCTCACTAAATGCAGGCGTGGGACTGCCTAGGTGGAGGGGTGGTGCATGGAGGACCCATGCCACCTTATCATTTTATGTTATTACTACCATGGATTATGTACAACACACCTTATGGGTCCTCTTACATGGAAGGGTGGCACATGGTCATGCCCTACCACCTCAACCCTGGGCCTTATGCACACCATATTTTATTATACTATTGCCACACATACAAGCACACACACATATTTATGCCTTTTACTTTGGTCAAATTTATCCATACCAACACACACACTCACTCACTCACTCTCTCCCTCTCAGCCTATTTTGAATGCATGCAACATGAGGCTGGCCCTTTAGATGCGGAGCTATGCATGTGCCACCTTGAAAGAGTGCAAGATATAAAGAGAAAGAGAGAGGGAGGGAGCACAATGGAAGTAGTGAGGAAGTGAGTGAGACAAAGATTCATACCATAAGTATGTTTCTTCTTGGGGCATTTTCTCTTGGCGTGCATTGATTGAAGTATATGTACAACATGGTAGGGATAAGGATGCATGATGCATGAGTGTATCCATCCAAATGTGGTAATCTATGCTTACATCTTGAAAGCCTATCATGTTGTTGTACGAGCGGCACGAGCAAATATATGTGCTAGTAGACGATGTGCCTATGGATATGTATATCAAATATGGTGCTTTGCTAGAGCACAATGCGTGCTCCCTTATCAAGATATCTTCTCTTGGAATGCATTTATCGCAAGTTATGTAGGAGAGACTATCAAATAATTTTGTGCTAGGTGGTGCTCTTTTCATCCTTTATGTCAAGTGCATTCCTTTAGCAAAACACAGTGCGTGCTTGAGGAGCTTCCTTCTCAGGCTATTGTCTCTTGGAGCACATTGATTACAGGACATGCAAAGCAAGGCCAAGGTGAGGATGCATGCAGCATGGTCCCTATAAACATTGTGACCTATGCTTGCTATTTTGTTGGGCAGTGATCCTGCGGACATGCACAATGATTTGGTAAAAAAATATTGGATTCATGAGCTGGGGTGTGTCTCCCTTAAAGCCATCATGGGCATCTGCATAGACCATGGTTGTATATAGCACAACCAATGCATGCTGCCATGCAAGTAGCCATGTTAGCTACCATGCAAGCAACCATGACAGTAGAGAGCCGTACAAAATATGCCACATCAGTGCACAACATCCATTTCAGTAGATTGCCATGTGTTATTCAATGATTGAAACAGCTCAACCAACTTGATTGGGACAAATCTACCTAGGGGTAAGTCCATAGGCTTCCCCCGGTCAATCATTTTAAGGCCCAAGGGGCCTTGTGAAAGGCAACCCCCTTGGCCTCATTCCTCATTCACTTACAAGGTTGAAGAGTGCAGCCAATAGTAGTATTTTGCAACTAAGATTAGGCCATGATCAAGGGGCAATAGATCCACTCCATCCTTGGTGCCTATAGGACATCTTTCAGGACCGATTCATCGGGATAGTTGTAGCATCAAGGCAGCCCACTTCTACTCCTCTGCAGTGAGGCTTTACCCCTCCATACAATACCTATTCTTTTAGCTATCTTCAACCCTAATGGGCATATAGTTATTCACTCATGTTTCTCTTCAGAGCTCCCTTACATCTCCCCCTCAATCTTTCACACTCACCTCACAATTTTACATAAGTTTATGAGTGTTTTCATCTCTCAGTTTCTATCTCTTGCATTCAACAATAGGATTTAGTGCTTCTCCATCTTACATTGGTATCAGAGTTCTAGATTTTATTTCATGAGATAATGAGGGTAAGTTAGGGACAACCCACTATTTTATGGTCCCTCTTATAGGAGCACACTTCTCCCTCTTATTAGAGGAGCACATTGATTGCATGATATGCAGTGTAGGGCAAGGTGAGGATGTTGGTAATCTGAAAGGAAAGCAAAGAGTGGACACAAACTCAGAATACTTGCATTACTTGCATTATGGAATGAAGAAGAGTGAGGTCCTTAAGTAGGCACCTCATACATGCTCACTGACATCATTGATGACTTCAGAGCTCCACAATCATCTCCTCAATTTGCTCCTAGATTCTCTCAATCATCCTATGTGGCTCTCCACCACCTAACTGTGCTTGTGGGCACCTAACTATGCCTCTAGCACTCACACATAGAAACCAAGGTGTGCCTGAGGCATACACCTTGAGATATCCCATCAAACCCCCCCTCAAGGGAATGCCTCAGGCTATGTCAAGGATACATCTAGTCTCATAGTTTCTCATGCCATCTCATGGTGGTCAAGGATAAATCTATGGCTAGGTTCTCATGCTAGCAAGGGTTCCCTTGGTGGGTGTAAGGTAAACAAAAGGGATACAAAAAGACCTTCCAATGGTTATCTCCCCTGCATGTACATGCACACAATGTCTGCAGGAGGTACCATGGAGCAAAACATACACATGGCCTACATCATAAGGTGACCAGAGGTGTTTTCATTCATTTTGGAGGACTATCGAGGCTGAGTACCTTGACATAAAAAGAGAGATCTGGAGCATACATAGAGATGATTTAAAATGCATAATCTTCATGGGATGCCTCATCTTGTGGAGGCTCTTCAACTGAAAGTAGATTTGCATTTTCTATCTTTGCTTTGGCTCTGCAAAACTTCTCATTATGGTTGTTCTTGCCACAGTGCTTGCATGGATTAATTTTGAAGCAGTCCTTTGAAAGGTGATTTGTCTTTCCACAGTGATTGCAAGGGGTATACTTGCTCTTCTGGACTTGTACAACATAAACAGTGTCATTGCCTTTCTTGAGCTCCATATGCCTTTCTTCTTCTTGGAGAGTAGAGATAATACCTTCAAGATTAGGATTAGGAAGATTTTTCAAAGTGCTAACTATGTGATCATAATCTTCAGGCATACTCTTAAGTAACACTGCCATAGCATCATCTAGAGTAATAGGAGAGTTGATAGAAGCAAGTTGAGTCATAAGACTCCGCATATAGTTGACATGAGCTGCCAAAGTAGTACCACTAGCCATATTCAATTCAAAGAAAGAGATTTTAAGTGATAGTTTAGAGATGTGAGAGCTAGCACCAAAAATCATGTCAAGCTTCTGCCAAGCTTCTGAAGGAGACTCCAAGTCAGAGATATGGTGAATATAATCATCTCCTAAAGCAAGAGCAATGATACCATATGCTTTTTCTTCTCTAGCTGGATCCCTTGCCGGTCGTGTCAGAGTTGAGGATTCTCCAGCATTAGAGGCCGTAGAAGAAGCGGTAGTAGGTTTGACAAGTCCCCATCAATGCAAATTTCACCTTCATCTGCCATGTGTGGAAGCCCTTTCCATTGAACTTCTCTAGATTCAATAGGGTAGCCATGAGAGGGTCTAACCCAGATATTGGGCAGTGTCTTTCTCTCTTACAAGGCAAAAAATAACTGAAAAACTTCCAAAATATGAGCACTTGATGTAGCAAAGACTAGTGACCAATATTCAATCAATGATGCTTCTTCTTACATGCTTCATAGAAGTGGCTAAAATGAATACTTTCCAATCAAAACCAGGTCTAGCAATTCAAAACAAAATTGAAGCCACACTTGTACTGAAGTTATTGAAAGATTCAAAAAACCAGAAATGCTAGAGTAGCATTTTATGTAGCATCATCTTCAAAAACTTGTCCAAAACTGTCAAAACCAAAAGGCTGAACTTGGAGGGCTTGTAGCTCACTCTTCAAAGCAAGGAAAAGAGGGCTTTTTGAAGCAAAAGAAAGCTCATATACCAGAGAGGGTCCAGCACAGAGGTTGGACGAAATGGTGCGCACTTTTGCCCGGGGGAGTTGCTACAGTCTAAACCTGATTTTTGTCGATTTCTCCTTTGTTACTGAACCAAATGACCTGAAAAATGGCTCAAAATCTTCATCTTGAGGTCGCCCATCTACTCCTAAGAGGGCTCAGGCAATGGCGGAGCAGGCAGGGAGTATTGAGCAATAGAAGAAATTCGCTGTTTGGAGAATGGCAGCCAACAGAGACGTTTTTTTCTCAATTGCTTGCAGGTGGAAGTTTGCCCATACTAGAGGAGTTTCTAGCTCAGAGGGTTTGGGCAATGGTTGTTTGTAGGCAGAGAACCAAGCTCTCAAAGATTTTGGGAAGGAGGAAAATGGAGAAGAAGAAGATGATGATGATGTGGCAGAAATGGGCTCAAGGGGGATCAAAGGGCTCTGATACCATGTTGGTAAGCTGAAAGGAAAGCAAAGAGTGGACACAAACTCAGAATACTTGCATTACTTGCATTATGGAATGAAGAAGAGTGAGGTCCTTAAGTAGGCACCTCATACATGCTCACTGACATCACTGATGACTTCAGAGCTCCACAATCATCTCCTCAATCTGCTCCTAGATTCTCTCAATCATCCTATGTGGCTCTCCACCACCTAACTGTGCTTGTGGGCACCTAACTGTGCCTCTGGCACTCACACATAGAAACCAAGGTGTGCCTCAGGCATACACCTTGAGATATCCCATCAGAGGATGCATGCAGCATAAAGGCATACTCCAAATCCAATGATTTGTGCTTGCATCTTGAAAACATGTGGTAGTGTAGGAGCACTGCAAGATAATTTTGTGCTATTCAATTCTCACAAGGGCATCTATGCCAAGTGCAAAGCCCTGAAAAAAGCACAATGCATGCTTGAGGAGCTTTCTTCTCTACAACTTTTTACAACTTCTTGGTTAGTCATTTTAAGGCCCAAGGGGGCCTATAAAAGGCTTGATCTCATTCCTCATTCACTTACAAGGTTGAAGAGTGCAGCCAATAGTAGTGTTTTGTAGCTAAGATTAGGCCACGATCAAGGGGCAATAGATTCACTCCATCCTTGGTGCCTATAGGACATCTTCTAGGACCAACTCATCAGGATAGTTGTAGCATCAGGGTAGCCCACTTCTACTCCTCTACAGTGAGGCTTTACCCCTCCATACAATACCCATTCTTTTAGTTGTCTTCAACCCTAATGGACATACAGTTATTCACTCATGTTTCTCTTCAGAGCTCCCTTACATCTCCCCCTCAGTCTTTCACACTCACCTCACAATTTTACATAAGTTTATGAGTGTTTTCATCTCTCAGTTTCTATCTCTTGCATTCAACAATAGGATTTAGTGCTTCTCCCTCTTACATTGGTATCGGAGTTCTAGATTTTATTTCATGAGATAATGATGGTAAGTTAGGGAGAACCCACTATTTTATGGTCCCTCTTATAGGAGCACACTTCTCCCTCTTATTGAAGGAGCACATTGATTGCATGATATGCACTGTAGGGCAAGGTGAGGATGCATGCAGCATAAGGGCATACTCTGAATCCAATGATCTGTACTTGCATCTTGAAAACATGTGGTAGTGTAGGAGCACTGCAAGATAATATTGTGCTATTCAATTCTCATAAGGGCATGTATGCCAAGTGCAATGCCTTGACAAAAGCACAATGCATGCTTGAGGAGCTTTCTTCTCTAGAACTTTTTACAACTTCATTATAGAATAATGTGAAGTGATGATTAAATATTGATGGAGAACTTCTGCTTTTAGAATATAGAATTGAACATTTTTGTAACAGCTTCATGGCTTCATCATACGAGGTGATGATTCTTCATATGCTTCTCCAACAGCACTGGAATAAATTACATGGAACTAAGAATTTACATGTTTAGCCAAACAACCATCTGCATGTTTTCATTGTAGGTAATCCGATACAATCATCATCAAAGTATCTTGATCCTCACTTAACAATTACCTCCCATTGTGACATCCATTACATCTGGTTGGTCCTATTTATTTATTTTGCTTCCATCCATTTGTTTTTTACTATATCAATATAGATGCAATGTATATATGTATCTCTTAGAAATAGACATACAAAAAATGAAATATGTACCAAACAAATATAGATGCATAATCAAATTTAATCTAACTTTATCAGTTTTTCATTGTAGTTACTCCCGTATAGTCATCATTGGATATCTAGCAATTATTAAACCATTACCTCACATTGTCGCCTTCATTCAATCACATTGGTGAAATTAAACTCTCTCTCTCTCTCTCTCTCTCTCTCTCTCTCTCTCTCTCTCTCTCTCTCTCTCTCTCTGTGTGTCTCTCAAACTCACACACACACAAACAAACACAAAAACAAAAATAAATTTTTTGGGCTACAACTCTCTCTCTCTCTCTCTCTCTCTCTCTCTCTCTCTCTCTCTCTCTCTCCCTCTCTCTCTCTCTCTCTCTCTCTCTCTCACTTACTTTTTTTAACATATATCTTTAAAATATATATATACACTGTGTTTTAAAATAATAAAATGAAGTAAAAGAAAGAGTTTTTTATATAAAAATTGTTTTCCTACTAGCAATTCATTTAGTTAGGTAAAATGTAAAATCTTTTAAAAATGTTTATGATTATATTTTGTTTTCTTGCTCAAACAAACTAGGTGACATGTATATATGAGAAAAAAAAGATTAATATTTTAATAAGAACTAACTCTGTGTGTGTGTGTGTGTGTGTGTGTGTGTGTGTGTGTATGTGTGTGTGCATGTGCATGTGTGTGTGTGTGTGTGTTAAAGCCACCCAGAATGTAAGAAAATAATGATTATCATATACATATAAATTTGTAGATAAATATTGACTACTTTAGTAAGCTAATTATCAATGTCATAGTTGAAATAGTAGAGTATTAAAATATTTAAATACATGGCTATAAAAAAACGTCTACATACAATGGTCTTTTAGGAAGGACATAGACTTAAACCTATATAGAAAAAATTCCAATAAATATTTTAAATCAAATACAGCTATTATTATAACAATAAGGACTCATAAGCAATGGGTCTATTTTGAAATTATATTATAGGCAAAATTATCTTAGATAAATCATACTTTGATCCTTTTAGGATGATTCATTTGCAATCCACCAATATCCCTTCATTTTCAAGACAAAAAGATATAGTCTTTGAAAACAAGTTAAAGTCCATTCAAGATCTATGTGAACACAATGAAAATTTTAATTCTATAAATCCAAAATATATGAACTACTTATATAACAAAATAAATTCAGATAATGATAGAGCAATAAGAGGATTTATGGGGAAATCATTAGAAAATATAATTGCAAGGATTTGTTGTATCGAAGATAGCATGAAGGCAACAAATGACCAAATGCAATATCTTCTAGGAAGATCTAATGATGGCTCTATCGTGTGTAGGCTGCAATTGAATATCTCAAAGGAACAAGTTAAAATAAAATAAACTAAGTCATAAGCTAGACCAAGGTGCAACAAGTTGAATTTGAACTTACCTTGGATTTCTTTTATTGATATTATACATTGCAGATACTATTTTGAAATAAATTTTCTCTTAAATAACTCATACTTAGATTCTTTTAGTATGATTCATTTGCAATAACAAAAATTTAGAAGAAGAACAATTTAATATAAAAAAGTTCAGCAAATACTGTAACAACAAGAAAGATATAGAAAAATATATAGTCATGTTTGTTTTTAGGAGATGGTGGAACCACAATCGTTACATCTTCATAAGAGAAGAATTTTGCAATTGACACATAAAGCACATCGTCATCTTGCTAGACAAAGAACAATCTTCAAATTAAATGCAACTACAAACGTAATGAGAAATGTGGAATACTTCTCTAATGGGGCAATGAATTTGCAAGAATCTCAATCTCTAGAAAGAAATACATCAGAGAATCCAAACACAAGTAGAAGGATATCTATTCTTGCAACTAGGTCCTCTAGACGATCAATAGCAAGAGAACGCACTACCAGAAACATGGGTACAATATCAAATAAAGATGAGTGTCTCTCTATTCTCTTTCAATTTCCTTTAAAAGATGATATACAACACCCATCTCTGTATCCAATGGTGTTTTGTGCTCCTACAATTCAATCACTAGGACCTATGAATCAAATTTGTAGCTTTTGCAATGCAAAACTATGGAAGCAAGAAACAAGAACAAACATGGATCAAGTTGTGGGAAAGCACTGCTGTAAAGTTGGTCATGTAAACTTATTACCATTACAAGATCCACCAAAAATATTGAAATATTTATTACATTGCAATGACTCTAGATGGAAAGCATTTAAGAAGAATATAAGGGCTTACAATAGTGTGATGGCTTTTGTCTCCCTGGGTGCTCAAATTGATAAAAGGTTTATTGGAAATAGAGGAATACATAACTTTCGAGTTCATGGCAGTGTATATCATCATGTTGGTACATTATTGCCTGATGAGAATAGACAAGAGGTCCCACGGTTTGCAAAACTATATGTTTATGACACGGATCATGAAACTAGAACATCGTTTGAAAGGAATTCCTGGTTTGGACCAGGGCATTTTGGAAGAGTTACAAAGAATGATGCATACATGCAATCCATATGCAACAACATTGGTAGCTGTAGGGGAAGTTTTGAGAACAAATCCATTTGCAAATGTAAAAATGGTGATCTATGAGAGTCGTGCAACATCTAGGCAATACTTAGTTCCAATTGCCAGCAAAGTAGCAGCTATCATGCTAGGCCAAGGAGATGACTATGATGTTGGAAATAGAGACATTCAAATATTAAGCCGCAATGGACATGTCAAAAGAATATCTAATTTGCATTGATCATACATGCCACTCATGTATGTTCTTCTATTTCCTCGAGGGGAGGATGGTGGGCATGTGAACATGCCATATAGAGATGTTCCTAGCCACATATTATTGCATGATATACAGAGGCAAAAGTGTGTCACACAAAGACAATATTATGCATACCATTTGCAACAAGTAAGAACATATGCAAATTCATGCCTTCTACATGGGGGAAGATTACTCCAACAGTACATTGTTTATGCATATAGTAGCATGGAAGAATCTAGGTTAATATGGATACACAACAGTTAGGCATCTTTGCGTGCAGAGGTTTATCAAAGATTAACAGACATGGTAAATTCAAATGATGGTACATTTAATTATTGGGCAATGATGTAGGACGTAGAGTTGTCTTGCCATCATCCTTCATAGGAGGACCAAGGTATATGTGCCAATTATATCAAGATGTAATGGCAATTGTAAGGAAAAGAGGAAAACCTAATTTATTTATTACATTTACTTGCAATCTGAAATGGGTTGAAATATCAGAAGGACTTTTGCAGGGCAGAGTGCACAAGACCGTCCAAATCTGACAACACGTGTCTTCTATCAAAACCACAAAGATATGATGCAATCAATTTTGAAGGATAATTTGTTTGGCAAAGTAGCTGGATATGTTTCTGGGATAGAATTTTAGAAGAGAGGTTTGCCACACTCACATATACTATTGATTTTGGAAGGTGCATATAAACCTACAGAGGTTAGCCACTATGACCACTTGGTATGTGTAGAAATACCTGATGAGACATTATTTCCTGAGTTGCATGCAATTGTCAAGCAATGTAATGTTCACGGCCCATGTGGTGCATTCAATGCCTCTGTTGCTTGCATGATTGATGGCAAATGCAATCGACATTACCCACGTTCATTCTCTCAATGTACTATTTTGGGTAATGATGGTTATTCTGTATACATGTGTAGAGATGATGGTAGAAAGATACAGGTAAGAGAGGGTGTTGTAGACAATTGTTGGATTGTGCCTTTTTCAATCCTTTCCTATCAATGAAGTACAAGGCACACATCAATATTGAAGTTTGCTCCACTATCACATCTGTTAAATATTTGTACAAATCTGTATATAAAGGTCATGATAGGGCTACAACCAAGATGCAAATGGAAAACCCTATAGAAGATCAAGGTGAATCAAACAATCCAAACAATGGCATCATAGCTGAGATTAGCATGTATTTAGATGCACGGTATGTGTCAGCTCATAAGCATGCGGAGGATTTACGAGTATGAAATGCATGATGAAAAACCAGATGTCCAAAGATTGCAAGTTCATCTTCCAATGATGAATAGTGTAATATTTTGAGATGATGATGATTTGCAAAATGTAGTGGATTGGGATCAAAATAGAAAAACAACTCTTACTGAATGGTTCCAATGCAATGAATTGCAATACAAAGCAAACAATTTACTTTATGGTGACTTTCCAAGAAAAAATGGGTTTGGAACAAGCCAAATAAGAAATGGACCAAAAGAAAATCAGGTAACAGTATCGGTCAAATGTACAATGTTTCATCATCTGTTGGAGAGCAATACTTCATGCGTATGTTGCTAAATACTTGCAAGGGTTGTAAGTCCTTTGATGATTTGCAAACTTTTGATGGATAGCTTCATCCTTCATTCAAAGTGGCATGCTTAGCTAGAGGTCTATTGGAAAGTGATGAAGAGTGGTTTGTTTGTATGCAAGAAGCTTCGTTCTATCAAAATAGCATGCAATTAAGACATTTATTTGTCACAATTTTGGTCTTCTATGAGCCCACATATCCAGGACTTTTATGGGACAAATTTTATCAGCATTTTCAGATGATTTTTTCCATGCATTGCAATTAAGTGGTGAGAATATAATTGATTGTCATTCAATAGCAGAAAAGAAGTCGTTATTGCATTTACAACAAATTCTTCAGGAACATGGCAAAAGGTTGGAAGATTTTAATGGATTACCTACTATAGACGGAATGTATTTCTCTAATACAAATGATTTATTCCAAGAAGAGAGGATGTTTGATTCTGTGCAATAGAAATAAATTTCTCAAGAGATGGAAAGAACTCTAAATGATTGTCAGTGACCTACCTTCAATCAAATATTGGCAACAATATATGAAGAGATAGGTGAGGTTTTCTTTCTTGATGGTCCAGGAGGATCTATAAAATCCTTCCTCTATAATTGCTTGCTCTCTCGGCTGCATGAAGAGGGTTTAGGATTTTCATTTCGACCTCGTGCAAATCTCTTGGAAGATATATATTTCTCAGTGGAGGAATAATCTAGCAATCATCTTTGTTTTCAAAGAGTTTTCAAAACCTTTAGTCAAAAAGGGAGGATACATACCTCATGGCCTCAAGATTTAGTAATTGGTCTATAAAACTAGGAACTCGAGAGTTGGTCTATCAAATTGTGGAGATTCGGGTTTAAAAAGTAAATGAAGGGGTGAAGCGGGGGATGCAGCAAGAGAATTGATGGTGGGGGGCTCAGGGGGGTCACTATGTAGATCCTCTATATCATGTGCATTTGAGGCCCATTTGTAAAACCCCTTATTCGTAAATTTATCATAAATAAAATACGCCATTTCTTTATTGTGGATAACCCCTTTATATGATACCCTTTTGTATGTGAAAATTTTGTAAAAATGGAACAAAAAAATTCCTTTTGTTGAACCCATGTGGTATGGTTACATATTTATGAATGAAACCCCGAGGTGGGGGACACTTCCCTTTCCTTCAACTTTTTGTTACCTAGACAAACAATTGGATGCTCAAACTCCAAATTATTTATCATAATCTTCTTCATTAGATCCCTCTCTATTATAGAGCTTTAGTTAGCTCATCATCATAAATGGTATTGGATCAGCTTCATGTAAACACCATTTTATTTATAGACGTGCTCACTACATATGCCACCCTTTTGAAGCATGATCATCCCTACCAGTTGGGGATAGTGGTAGATTCAAGCCACTAATTTAGTTTGTGTTTAATGATGATGTATAGCCTTTTTTATTATCGTTAGTGTGATTCAAGAATCCCAAGTTGTAGTACAGAGCCAAAGATGCTAGAATGGCTGGAAAAAAAGGCACCTTCCTTTAAATCTCAATTTGTTTGTTTGTTTGTTGCCTAGGTACTAACTACGAGGGTGTAAGGGTCAACATTAGCTGCTCATACATAATGGATGGATTGTTCTATAAGAAATCTCCTTAGAGGACTGCAAAACAAGACAGAGGATTGCAAAACAAGACACAGGCTTCCACAACCTCCCATTTTCTTTGTAGCAATGTCTTGTTGATGAGGTGTGAGAGGTTTGCTCAGTGTGTGTGTAATTCCTCCATTGTAGGCAATATATGAGAGTAGCTACTCTGGAGGTGGCTCTGCCATGATTCCTCCATTGTAGGCAATATTGTTGAGATATCGAGCTCCACTCGCGATATGCTAGGGTGACCGTTGTGCATTTATGTCACCGACTTGTTAGCTGCAGACGTGGTTGGTACACTGCCCACGAATAATAGCTGGATGACAGCTATCCTTATCTACTCTAGTTTGTGGCTTAGTTAGTATGCCACCTTAGTTAGTTGAGTTTGGTTTGAGACCCACATATAGGGTTCTTCTATTTCTTTGTACTTGAGTTCTTTTGGCTTTCACAACTAAGAAGAGGAAAACTGTTTTCAGCCTCCACCTTTGTGTGTATTCCCCCATTGTGCATGTGAGAAAGTCACAAGTGAGACTCCTTCCGTCTCTCCCACTATCTTCACATGGTATCAGAGCCTTGTTCGTGGTAAGGAGCTCAAGAAAGCAAACCAAGTTCGTGGTGTCCTGGTAAGAGGACTAGTGTTGCTTTCCTATTTCGAGTTTGGGAGCAAATCTCTGTAGGTAGCACAGCCAGAAGTGCAAGAGTGCACTGTCTCAGATTGAGACGCCCTTCGCGGTGTGGTGAGAGCACAGTATATGCTACAGGATATGGGCAAAGCCCTCAGTGACTTTATTTTTCTGATTCGAGGCCATTTCGGGGCCCGTTTTGAAGGCGGAAGTTCTTTGCAAGTACTTAGAAAAAGGCCCTGTTTTGGCTATGCGACCACTGCTCGGCTAGTCAGTGAAAAGTTGCCACAGAAATTGCATCGTATGCCTGTGTGCAGAGATATTGGGAGTTGCAGAATCATGCTTGTTGCCTGTTGATGCAAAATCGTCACTAGGAAGTGACTGTGTGGTGAAATACCACTTTCGTCAGTTTTGTAGATCTGCCCGTGTGAGGCAAAAGCTGTGTTTTTTGTAGTGACAAAATATTTTGCAGTGTTCTGTAATGGCATCTGATTCTCTTTTGTAGATTGTCACTGAAAAGCTTGACAAGAACAACTTCTAGGCATGGAAGTTTGGAATGACAAATTTCCTTATGGGAAAAGTCTATTGGGAGTTCATTACAAGAAATGAAGAAGAACCTGTTCTTCCTAATGTTCCTAATCAACAGGAAATGCAGGGATTTAAAGGATGGCATGAGAGAGCTAGAAAAGTTATGTACTGGCTGTATATCAGCATTTCGGACTCTATGATTGTGCATATTCAGGATGCAAGTACGCCAAAGGAGGCATGGGATACTTTGGCAAAAATGTACAGCACAAATATGCAAGCCAGGAAAATGCAACTCAAACAAGAGTTGCACAATGTGCAGAGAGAAAATTTGAGCATAAATGACTACCACATGAAGGTGAAGAAAATTGCAGATGCACTTGCTTCCATTGGGTCGCCAGTGGAAGATGATGATCTAGTTTCTGTGACCTTGAATGGTCTAGGAAAGGATTATGCACAGTTTCGGACATCCATTGCCGTCCGTGAAAAATTTCCTGATTTTGAAGAGTTGTTTGCTCTTCTAATTTCTGAAGAGCAGAGAAATGGGGGTGCATCTTCTTCAGGAGGAACTTCAAAAGAAACTGTCTTCTACTCAAATGCTGGAAGAGGTAGAGGTAGAGGTAGAGGAGGCCGATCTGCAGGTCATGGTAGAAATCAGAATATGCAGCAAACTCAAGAAAACCAGTCCTATGCAGGAGGACGTGGTAACTCTAGAGGCAGGGGGAGCCAAAGAGGTCGTGGTGGATGGCAGAGAGGCCAAAATGCAAACAGCAATGTTGAATGCTACTATTGTGGTAAAATGGGTCATATGGCTAAGGACTGCTACAAAAAGCAGAATGACATTATGAATGGAAAATTGCAACAAGGCAACTATGCATCTTCCAGTAGACAGGGTGATGACAGAAATGAGCATCTATTTATGGTGCAGCATATGACCAATTCTGTGACAAGTGCAGAAGAACGAAATGATGTGTGGTATGTTGACTCAGGTGTATCAAACCACATGACAGGTAATGCAGAATGGATGCAGGATGCAAGGAAAATGGAAAAGCCAAGATTTGTGGAGACTGGTGATGATACTGCACATCCTAATGTGCAGATTGGTAAAATTCCTTTGTCTATGCAGGATGGGAAAAAGAAATACCTGTCCGATGTATTTCATGTCCCGAACATCACCAAGAACCTGGTTTCTGTTGGTCAAATGGTTGAGCAGGGCTTGCAGCTCAGATTTAATCCTCATGGATGCTTTGTTGAGGATATGAAAAATAACAGTCGCTTGATAGCAAAAGGAAAGAAGAAGGGCAGGATGTTTACGCTGGATGCAAACATGCCTGAATTGAGTGCAGCAATGTTTGCACATGGAACCGGTGTAGTTGCAGATATTGATATCTGGCACAAACGCATTGGTCGTGTTAATATACAGCGACTTAAATCAATGCAAGCCCAAAATATTGTTGCAGGATTGCCTAAATTCAAGATTGCAGAAATGCACAAGGTTTGTGAAGCCTGTCAATTTGGGACACAGGCAAGGAAACCTTTTCCTAGGCATGTTCAAGAGAGTAAAAAGCCATTGGAATTAATCCACTCTGATGTGTGGACTACTAAGGCTGCATCTATTGGAGGCTGTCACTATTTTGTCACATTTATTGATGACTTCAACAGAAAACATTGGGTGTATTTTATGAAAAAGAAAAGCGAAGTGTTTGGGCACTTCAAAGCTTTTAAAGCTATGGTTAAAAAAGAAACAGGCCTGCAAATAAAATGCCTAAGGTCAGATGGAGGGGGAGAGTACCTCTCAAATGAGTTTGCAAGGTTCTTACAGGAGCATGGTATAAAGCAGCAATATTCATGCAGTGATACCCCACAGCAAAATGGAATTGCAGAAAGGAAAAACAGGCATATTGGAGAGGTATCTCGGGCCATGCTAAATGGAAAAGATCTACCAGATTATTATTGGGCTGAAGCAGTTGCTACAACAGTTTATATAATGAACAGGGCTCCCACTGCAGCAATACATGGCATGACGCCAGAGGAGATGTATACTGGTAGAAAACCAGACATTTCTCATTTGAAAATTTTTGGTTGCATTGCCTATGTCCATGTGCCAGATGAGTTGAGGTCCAAGTTGGATCCAAAAGCTGAGAAGTGCATCTTTATTGGTTATTCTCAGTAGCAAAAAGGGTATAGATGCTATAACCCTTCTACTCGTAAGTTTACAGTGAGCAGAGATGTTGTTTTTGATGAGATGAGCAGCTGGTATAAACCAGTAAATGTGATGATTGATGTAGATGCACAAAATGGCAATGCTGCACAGAATTCATAGCAGCAATCACAAAATATCAGTGGACCTGCAGTGTCGTCTAGTAGTGGTTCACATACTTCGCCATGGACAGGCAGATTGAGATCAGGAGAATCTCCTCAAAGCAATGCAGAGAGTGGTATGCAGGTATCACGAAAAGGAAAAGAGAAGGTAGATCAGCCCATGTTTGATGTGAATGCAGGTCACTCTTATGTGGATGGTGAATCCAGTGGCTCAGAACAGAGCATTGATGATGAGTTGGGTATTCCTTCTATTGTTACACCTGGAGTAATGAAGACCAGGGATGTTTTGAGAGCACCTAGAAGTGAGCCTATTTTGTGCAGGTCTACCAGGGTTAGGTATCCTGTGGATAGGCTGAAATATGATGGATTTACAGCCATTCACTATGCCTATATGGTCAAAGTGATACAGGAACCAGAACCCACTTCTTTTGAGCAAGCCATGGGAAATGAAAAATGGGAGAAAGCCATGGATGAAGAAATGGATGCCTTGGAAGAAATGCTACATGGGAATTGGTGCCTTTACCTAAAGATAAGAATGCAATTGGCTATAAGTGGGTTTATAAGATCAAGCACAATGCAGACGGTTCTGTGAATAGATACAAGGTAAGATTAGTTGTCAAGGGGTATGCACAGACATATGGCATTGATTATGAAGAAACTTTTAGTCCCGTTGCAAGGATGGCAACCGTAAGAGCAGCCATTGCTATGGCTACATCAAAGGGATGGTCTTTACATCAGATGGATGTAAAGAATGCCTTCTTGCATGGTGATTTGCAAGAAGAGGTCTTTATGGAGCAGCCACCAGGTTATGTTCATGCTCTTCATCCTGAGTTTGTTTGCAGGTGAAGAAAGCCTTGTATGGCTTGAAGCAAGCACCTAGAGCATGGTCTGACAAGATAGGACAGTATCTTGTCACTATTGGCTTTCAGATTTCCAAGGCAGATTTCTCACTCTATGTGAGAAAAACAGAGAAAGGTATTATGCTGCTTGTCATTTATGTTGATGATTTGATCATCACAGGTGATAGTGATGAAGATATCCTTCATGTGAAAATGCTATTGAAGCAGAAGTTTGAAATGAAGGATTTGGGAGAGCTACGTTATTTCTTGGGCATTGAGGTGATTAGATCACCAAGTGGGATACAGCTCTTGCAGAGGTAGTATGGATTGGACATGCTGTCCAAATATGGGATGACAGGCTGTAAGCCTATTTCAGTTCCTTTGGAGCAGAATGTGAAGCTGAGCATGGATGCAGTGAGCTTCTAGAAGACCCTACTATGTACAGACACATAGTAGGAAGTTTGATTTATATGACTATTACCAGGCCAGATTTAAGCTATGCTGTTGGATTGGTAAGTCAGTTTATGCAGGCTCCAAGGAAACCGCATTTGGATGCGGCTAGACGCATACTCAGGTATGTGAAGTCCACATTGCAGTATGGACTATTTTATGAGGCTGGGGTTCAGATACAGTTGCATGGATACACTGATGCTGATTGGGCTGGTAGTATTTCTGATAGACGATCTACCAATGGATATGTGTTCTCTTTTGGGAGTGCTGCAGTCACTTGGAGCAGCAAGAAACAGCCTACAGTTGCCTTGTCGAGCACAGAGGCTGAGTACACGGGTGCAGCAATGGCTCAGCAATGGCTGCATGTGAGGTAGCTTGGTTGCATAAGCTACTCTATGATATGCATTAGTCTACAGATGGGCCAGTTGTCATTTATTGTGACAACATGAGCAGTATACACTTGGCAAATAACCCAATCTATCATGCGAGAACAAAGCACATTGAGGTGCATTATCACTATGTGCGGGAGAAGGTTTTACTAGGTCTTATTGATCTAGTTTATGTCAGCACAGAGGATCAGGTAGCTGACATATTCACGAAGGCATTGGGTGCAGAGAAGCTGCGTAAGTTCAGAGACCTGCTTGGTGTGCAAGAATTGGGATTGAGCTCGAGGGGGAGTGTTGAGATATCGAGCTCCACTCGCGATATGCCAGGGTGACCGTTGTGCATTTATGTCACCGACTTGTTAGCTGCAGATGCGGTTGGTACACCGCCCACGAATAATAGCTGGATGACAGCTATCCTTATCTACTCTAGTTTGTGGCTCAGTTAGTATGCCACCTTAGTTAGTTGAGTTTGGTTTGAGACCCACATATAGGGTTCTTCTATTTCTTTGTACTTGAGTTCTTTTGGCTTTCACAACTAAGAAGAGGAAAACTGTTTTCAGCCTCCACCTTTGTGTGTATTCCCCCATTGTGCATGTGAGAAAGCCGCAAGTGAGACTCCTTCCCTCTCTCCCACTATCTTCACAAATATATGGGAGTAGTTGCTATCGAGGTGGCTCTAGAATCTCAGCTTGTACATCATTTAATAACAAAGTTTCAGCTCTCTTTTGGTATTCGATGTCCCTTTGTGCCTTTGGTTGGAACTTTCTTGCATGCACGTGAAAGTGGGAGAATTGGGGTTGGAAGCATGTACAAGAGGCGGAGGGCCTAAGCTGAGAGGTCATCTCTAGGGGGTTTTCACTCTGCTCACTTTACCACACGTGCACGAGGGCCCATGGTAAGGAATGTTTGAGAAACAATAATTTCACATGCGATATCATGTTGATCCTTGAACTATTGCGATGGGTTTCAGGAGCTCTACAAGGCTGGATTTTTACTTTAATCTTTTTTTATTTGTGTTTGGAAGCTATTTGGGGCAATATCGGGGAATTGTTGAGGGCTAGAAGCAGAATATTTCTCTAAGTGTGGACTGTTCACATAAAACCTAGTATCAAAGCTAGTCTAGGAGCTACTTGCCATGGGCAGGCGGGAGTATGTAGATGCTAGGGAAGATCTAGGTGGTTGGAAGTGTTGAGGACATCCCCATTCCTTTGAGGGTTGTACGAGAGGGTAAGGATATCTCTCGGGGTGCACGAGATAGTGATTTACTCTCTCATGACATGAAATGATGGAGCTCCAATATCCATGCTTACTATTGCCTCGTTTTGCAATTATTTTTAGTTCCTACATCCCTAGTAGCAAGCTCTCAAAGAACCTGATCTTCTGGAATTTTGATTTATTCCATTCCCTGTCCATCTCGTTGAACAATGGCCTTAATATTTTTATCTGATGCATGGGCAGCCTTGGGAAGCCGAACCTGCAATCTTTGTTTTTCTTTTTGCACATTTGCCTGTGCCGGTGCATTTGCAAATCAGATTGGCTAATGTTAAGTTTGGTGCTATCTGTTGTGATCTAGTCATCGATGCATGGAGCAATGCTCTGGAACATGACCAGATCCCAAGTCATTCATAGCTTGTCGGGCCAGGTCAAAGTCTATGTGTGTTTTGCAACACTACTTACGTTGAAACACAGTGCATTGTCCACCCATAGCAACCCATGGTCATGTTGGCTTCCTCTGTTCTAAAATTTTGTCACGAAGAAGAAATCGATAATTTTTCCCAGAATGCTCATGTTGTCGGAGCAAAGTCTTCAAAGCCTTGAATCTATGTACATAATACTATGCTGTTGTGACGGGGTCTGCCCTGGTCAACTCTTGCACATCGCAACTATTGCTACTTGTGATGCTCGAAAAGTTGTTGTCCATCAGTTTTCGGAGACATCAAACTAGTGGCTCCCACCGTTTCTCAGCCATAGAAAGCACGATAAAGAATGTCGGGAGTCCGAGCTACTTGACCATGGTGAACAAATTTCTTTTGAGGCGTTGCTTATAGTCCGTTGATGTCCTGAGGCACACAAAGTCTCGGAATCCAATTCTAGATTACAGCAGTCTCTCAATGTTTGTGTCCGTCCTCGCCTCGATTTTCCTTCCTTGTAGTGGTGCCTTCCTCAACCGAACCCATGTAGAAGACAGCACTTGCCACACCAGCACTTTCATTGTCTTGAAGAGCAAGTTCTCAATGGAGAGTGCCAATCTCCGGTCATCGTTGTGTAGCTCCCACTTGACTATGTCATGGTAACTTGCTCTATCGGATGTACAGTATGTTCTTGGGCACCCAAAATAAAGAGTCGAAAATGCAAGCTCCTCTCAGTGTTCACATCTTTGAATAGGCTGAGCGGGGATAGTAACCCTCCGAAGGTGCAACCATAATAGGCTTGCTTTCGTAGTTGACAACTTGCTGGGAGGTGTAAATGCCATGTACAAGAGTGTTCGTTGCATCTTCATTCTGCACATTCTTGTCTTCCATGTCTAGTGCCACTGTGGGTGCATCTTTATCGACACACTATAGATTGCGTATATGTTGCAACCATCTTTGGTTCACTTTTACATTGTTTTTCAAATAAAGGGGTGTCTCTAGCATTTTATGCAGTGCATGCATCGTCAATATCAAGCGCACCAAACCACTAATGTAGTTGTGTGTGTATTTCATGCGCCGCTTGATTGCCACCGTGACTGTTGCAATGTCAGACAAGAAGCGAGGAAGCACCTACTAGACCCTATCAATGTTGGCAAACACATTCACTACACTCCCATGAAGGCCAAGCTGCCCCTTGTAAGTTAGCTAGCTGATTTGCACAAATGGTATTCTTATTGAAATGAGGTGTTCCTCCACTTTATTGAGTGATGTAGTATTGGCTCATGGGAGGGACATTTGCATCTTCGCTTTTGATTGTGTAGGGATTCTGTTTTTCTTGAGGTGGCCATAACACAATTCGTAGACTAGCTTGGTCAACCCTGCTACGGGGGTCGAGCCTTCATTGCTGCCCTCCTCCATCACAATGTCAATTGTTGTGCACTTCAACTTTGCCTTGAAAGCCAGGCAGCTGCAGGATTTGCAAGTAAAACTAGGCGTGTCCTCTATTTTTTGAAGGTATGTACGTTTTGCATTTTTAACTCTTTTTTGTTCCATGGAAATGTCAGCCCTGCGGGCTATTTGCACCTCCTGGCAAGCAAGTGAGCAGTTATTGTTTCCTTGGAAAGTGTGTCTGTTGTTCGGCTTGATCGCTTCAATAATAACCGATTCGCTTGCTCGGTAAGCAGCAGCCCTGAGCTTATAGATCTTTTTGCATGTGGCTTTCAAATCGTGGCCGCCCTCGCATGCATTTGCTGGTACGTTTTCGCTATGTCCTTAACTAGCATGTCCAAGCTTTCATGAAGTAATTGCTTCAAATAAAGCTTGTCTTTGTTTGTCTAAATGTTGCACGCCAGCGGGGAAAGAGAGAAGAAGAGGGAAAGGAAAAGAGATTGGAAGAGGGGGAAAGAGATTGAAAGATTGAAGGAGAAGGAGAAGGAAAGGAGGGAAAAAGAGATTGAAAGAGGGGAAAAAAAGAAGAGGGGAAAAGAGATTGAAAGATGAAAAAAAGAAGAGAAGGGAAGAGATGGGAAGAGAGGGAAGAGAGGGGAAGAGAGGGTTCCTACACCCATCACTGCAGCTAGTGCTTAAGGCTTAAGGCTTAAGGCGCTAGCTGCAGGCTAATGCAAATAATAAAAATAACAAAAGGAAAAAAGAGGAAGCACTTTCTTACCTGGAATAGTACGTCCCGCTCGGTGTTTTCTGGACTGGCCCTACAAAAGAGAGGAAACATACCATTTTTCAAAAAACTAGTTAGAGGAAGGAGGAGTTTAAAGAAGCAACTTCTCAAAGAGATTGGATTAAGGAGACAAGGAGAAAGAGAAGGAAGAGAAATAAAAAAAAGACTAGAAGAGGTGAGTCTTCTTTCTTTCACAAAATCTCGTTTTTTGTCTTCAATCCTTTGAAATCAAGCATGAAAACTAGCACATAGCCTTAGCAATACAAGGAGAAACATGCTTCAACACTCACAAAATGAAATCTCACAAAAAACGAACCTACATTGTTCAAAGAGACTCACCTTCTTGAAAAACTTCTTTTCAAGAAAGCAAAGAGGGAGAAGGGTGGAGAGGGAGCACAAGTGTTAGGAGAGGGGTGAGTAGTGGTGAGGGAGAGGGTGGAGAGGGAGCACAAGTCTTCTTTCTTTCACAAAATCTCGTTTTTTGTCTTCAATCCTTTGAAATCAAGCATGAAAACTAGCACATAGCCTTAGCAATACAAGGAGAAACATGCTTCAACACTCACAAAATGAAATCTCACAAAAAATGAACCTACATTATTCAAAGAGACTCACCTTCTTGAAAAACTTCTTTTCAAGAAAGTAAAGAGGGAGAAGGGTGGAGAGGGAGCACAAGTGTTAAGAGAGGGGTGAGTAGTGGCGAGGAGTGGAGAATAGAGTGGGAGGTCATTGGATATAGGTGGGAGGAGAGATTGCAGCTTACAATAGAGATTGCTAAAGAAAGCGCCGTGCATCGCGAGGTTCGGGTTTTAACCCACAGCGTTGCTATATAGTGACGCTAGTCACAGTTGCTATATAGCGACACTTTTAAATAAAAACGTCACTATATAGCGATAGAACATAGTAAATCGTCGCTATATAGCAACGGAAAGGTCAAAACGTCACTATATAGCGATGCTTCAAGACACTTTATGTTTGAAGTTAAAAAAGAAGCTCATAGATGCTATTTTATAACTGTTAATATATTTCCTTGCAACTTATGTTGTGATTTTATAAGTGCAGATGGAAGGGACGAGTGGAAGCTCGTCCGATGATGCGCCAATGCCCAGGAGTACAAAGTGGCTTACGGAGAGGTTACATTGTCATTGAACTCATTGCAAGCGAGAAATACGCCATCAACGTCGTATTATCATGCGCCACTTGCGGATGTTTGGGGAGGAGCCTGAACCAGTACCCACCGTTCGTGTTGCACGTGTTGATGGATTATCGGTAAGTCAAAGCTATTTAAGTTCGCAGTTAATATTGGATACCATTATGGTACAAAACCTTGAGACAAGATCTTATATTTACATGAAATCTTAAAACAGGATGAGACTACGCATATATCTTCACACTTTGAGCAAGACTATAGTCTCCTGGATGATGACGAGTGTATGGTCAACCTAATGGATTCTATTTTTAGGGGCACTACATCCCATGTACATGTGATGTCAGAGTCTGAGGTCAAAATGCGAGAGTTGCAATCAACACAATTGTACGAGGGTGCTAGGGTGTCTAAACTACGTGCTTATCTCTCAATCTTGAATCTACAAGTAAAGTATGGGAGGTTGGATACAAGTGTCTCGGCCTTACTGAGGTTAGCTCTTGCATTAATTTGACTCATTATTTGGATATTGTTTGTTTTGAGAATCATGTATGGATTAGTGTACCGAATCATCATTATTCGAAGCCTATGTATGTTTGAATTGTGATACCGTTGCTCCAGAAGATGTTGCCTGCACCAAATACCATGCCTGCATCAAGAGATGAAGCGAAAAAGATGCTAACAATGGTGGGTATGGATTATGATACCATCCATGCTTGCCGTAATGATTGTATTCTCTTTCATCGTGAGCATGGAGATTTGGCTAATTGTCTGAAGTGTGGGGAACAACGATATAGAGATGACTTGCAGGATGAGCAGATACTGATAAAGGTCTTGAGACACTTTCCCATCATTGCAAGAATATAGCACATGTTCCGATGCAAATCCATAGCGGAGTTGATGACATGGCATGCATCTCATCGGTCCACTGATGACACATTGAGGATTCTCGCAGATTGTGTACCTTGGAAGCACATAGACAATTAGTGGCTGGACTTTGCAAGGGAGCCACACAACTTACATCTTGGGCTCGCCATGGACGGCGTGAATCCTTTCGGATTACGCTTTGGATTACGCTCGATATCTTGGTCGATATGGCCTATAGTCATGGTGAATTACAATATCCCACCGTGGCTAACAATAAAAAAGGGACACCTCATGCTTGCACTACTTGTGCCAGGGAAGTACAAGGCAAAAAATATGGACATGTAGATGGCACCTTTGATAGAGGAGTTACAGATATTATGGAGAGGAGTGCGGGTCTTTGATATTTCTAGAGCTCCTAGACATACCAATGATATTTTGGTCAAGGGTATCTTGATGTGGACCATGCATGACTACCCAGGATATGGAGAGTGCGCCGGTACGTGGTTGTGTCTCTACAAGTATAATATAGGATTATGCTTTTATGACTCTCTTTCGCATGCATGTCTTATACTAACACATTCGTGCACACGTGCAGGACTTGTTACAAGTGGGTACCATGCTTGTCCTGTTTGTGGACCAGGTTTGAAATCGCTTGCACGATACTCCAAACATATGAGGAAAAATGTTTATGAAGGTCATGCTCGATACCTTCCGCTGGACCATCTCGCATGTGGAGGTCAGCTTGATCCACCACCATCATATTTGAAGTCAAGTGATTGGATTCAAGCTTGGAGGGCAAATGGAGAGGAACGTCCTCCTGGTATGAAGAGGCTATTGATCTTTCACGAGCTTCCTTATTGGGGTCAGTTACAAATCAATCATCTCTTGGATCCCATGCATATCTTCAAGAATGTGGGGGCTACTATTTGGGCACACTTGGTTGGTTCCAAAGACTCGAGAGGAGTGCGAGAAGACTTGTGTGCTATGAATAGGATGTCTCGTTTGTGGCCCCAAGTGCATGCTTCGGGAAAAGTTGTCCTCCCAAAAGCAACGTGGATCCTCTCTACGAGGGAGGAGGCAGCGGTCAAGGTGAACATTGCCTCTTTTCAAACACTGTCCGGGTACATGCGTTGCTTAGGAGCATTTTCAAAGGACAATAAGATTACTGGGCTCAAGTCCCATGATTGGCACAAGGTCTTATAGGTATTCTAAGCTATAGAATTAGTCTACCGATAATCATGATGCGTTAGTGTAATTATGATTATGTTATATTGTTGACATGACTTCTTTGTTGCTTTTATAGTTCATCCTCCCAATTACAATAAAAGGGTGCTTACAAGAAGATGTTAGAAATGCTATATTCAAGATCAGTGGTATTGTGAGGTATGCTTACTATCAAATTGCATTGATTGCATATTCTTCAATTTAAGCTGATTAATCTATAGACTGATTATGAAAATATCTTACATGGACATGTGAAACAGGTGGATATCTCAAAAAGAGATCTCCATATCGAGCATTGAGAAGGCTAGGGTGGAATCCATCGAAGCCATATGCTTGCTTGAGAAGCACTTTCCCTCGAGCATTATGACAAGTCAAGTCCACTTGCTTGTGCACATAGTTGATGAGGTGGCTATTGCAGGTACCGTTCATAGTCGATGGATGTTTTTTCTTGAGCAGTTGATGACATTTTCGCATGGAGCATGGATTCAAAGAGAGTCACATATGATTGTGGAGTCATGGCTAACTTCACACAAGATAGCCGAGCAAGTGCTTCGGATACCAATCTTCTCTCCTCACAGTTGGATTATTGTGGAACCATACGCGAAATCTATGAAGTTGATTTCAGACGATTTAGTATTTTCATTCTTGATGTAAAATGGTTTAGAACTATTTACAACGGTCCCCATGCGACAGTGAGAAAAGATAGTAGCGGTCTCTTTGCAATAGACTCCACTAAACATTGGACCGATGAAAGTGATACTTTTGTTCTTCTCGAGCACTATGAGCAGGTGCATACTAATGATTTAATTAATCGAAGCTTTCGCTTTTAAAGATCCATTGATACATGTACTTACGCATAATTTCATATATATAATTGATGACATCTGGAACCCATCTTCAATATAGGTGGTTTTTCATCCGGATCGTTTTGATCCAAGATGGTGGTATGTGATCCAAGTTGCACCACGAAGTAAGCAAATTTTTGAAGATAGAGATGTGGATATGGAGATGCTACTACCAATGCTAGATCCAATTGATCCCGATGAATCTAGCGAAGAAGATGAAGATCACAATATGAGCCAAGAGGAAGATGTGCATAATGACATCACACGGGAGGAAGATGGAGATCACGATATTGAGGAAGAAGACAACGATCATCAAGAATCACCACACTTTATTGAAGAAGATGATCAAGTACTTTTAGGTGAATGCACGATGCTAGAGTACGATGATGATATAGGAGATCAACTTGGTATAGAGTTAGAGATAGACTTGTTTGGCGCGTTAGACTTGGCTCAAGATGAAACAGTTGATATAAATGCTCTTAATTGATTTTTTCATCTCAAACTTGGACATGAATATATGAGCTTCAAAGGCTTGATGTGTATGCTCTCATACTTTTATTTTCTCAAAAGATCAAACTAACTTTTGTATGAAAATTTGTCATTGGAAAAAATTGACTTTTAAGGCCTATATGAGTAAAAAAAGCTCTCTAGAAAACGTCGCTATAAAATAGTATCTCAGTGTCGCTATATAGCGACACTTACATTTCTGATAAACGTTGCTATATAGTGACTTTAGCAACGTTTGCTTAAAGTCGATATATAGCGACGCTTTACGGGACACGCTTCCCATACCGACGATTAGCGCCTCGTGCACGCTAAACGTCGGTACTTAAACATCGCAATAGGATCCGTGTGTAGTAGTGAATGTATTGGACTAGTTTAACATCTCTTGACCATTGTGCTTGGTCTATGAGAATCTATAAACTGGGTACATATTTTGCTATGTAAAGGTTGATTTTACAAAGCTTTGAGAATATCCAACCTAGAGAGAAAATGTCCGAAGCAGACGTCCAAGGTTTTTTTGTAGTACCTTCATATAGCTTAGGAGCTAGCCAACCCATCTTGCCAAATCTCTCTCTTTCGAGTTGGATTCTATTCTTGTACTTAGTATCTTCCTCACTAGAATGTCTTTATTACATATGTAGCATGTCCCGTGTCACAAATACCAATCCGCACTCGCATACTAGCTACATAGTCCAGAAGGACATTTCCACTGTGCAAATCATTATGGATCTAACCTTGTTTGTGCAGCTTCTAAAGGCTAAGGCAAAGAGCAAAACAAAGTTCTGGTATGAGAGCCACAACCTGTTCTATGTTATTTGCAGGGATTTTCTTTGTATCTAACTCAGGCTTGCAATGCATGAATCTTTTTTTGCTTTCTTTGAAAAATGTGTACAGTGTCCCTCCATTAAAATATGGCGTGAAAATCCAATGTCGTGCACTTATTGACATAGCAATTAGCCGAACCAGGATGCTATGTTTAACTTGCATTGTTGATTCTTCCATGAAAGTAGACTCTCTTCTCTGCATTGCCTTTAAAACTCTTTGCTACATAATAAGCAATCGGGCTGATGCTTAATACTCCTTTGATTCTTGCTAGGAAAAGTTGCCCTTTAGACCTAGCACCAATTTTTTTATCCTTATATATTTCATATGCATGATCTTGTAGCCAGGCAGTATAGGTTGCTGTAGGAAAAGTCATAGCAGTACTGTCCACTTGTTGCATAAAAGCATTGTTCGATGTATTTATTCTGGCACATGCATATTCCTCGGTTGGATTTGAACCAATCTTCTTCTTAGCTAGCGCGTACAAATTTGCTCGTATACTGCGGGCTTTTCTTTGTTTCCACATGCTATGCCAAGCCAAACACTTCTCATTCGAAGATAGCGATTTGTCTACATATTGTGCATGATATGTGATGTTTCCTATGATGGTCTCGTCACACACTTTTCTAATTCTTCTGACCAGGCTACATCTGTGAATATGTCTTTTACTTGATCTCGTATCTTTGACACCTCTTTGATTTTATTTAGCTTTTGCATCACATGTTGTTTGAATACATCTAATAGAGTGTCATCGTCCCCGATTTTTTTGATCATTGTCTTGTCCATGTGTGCGACGAGTAAGAGTACTTCTCTTTGAGCATAGGCAAAAAGCCTCTTCAATTCTTTGGAATTTTCCTTGGTTGCCATGTCAATACATTCAGCACATCCTAAACAAAAGCAAAATACAAAGTTAAGAGACATAAATTTAAAATTATGTGACAATATTATAATTGCAAAGTCAAGATCATGCCAATATACCATATGAGCAGATCCTTGTAGAAATACCCCAAGTTACAAAGTTGATATCGTAGAGTGAACTTAACAAATATTTTAAAAATTTTACATTGGAAACATGGTCAAACAATATACCATTTGAGCAAAACCTTACGAAAATACTCCAAGGTACAAAGTTGACAACATGTGTAAAAACATTATGATGCATCTGTAATCTTTCTTATTCTGGGTTTCAAGGTAATAAGACAACATCAAACAATATACCATATGAGAAGATCCTTGCGGAAATACCCCAAGGTAAAAAGTTGATATCATACAATCAATTTAACAAATTCAAAAATTTTATCATGTCGAAAAAATGGCCAATCAATATACCATACGAGCAAAACCTAATGGAAATACTCCAAGGCAGAAAGTTAACAGCAAGTGTCTTCGTCGGAAGCTGTCGACCATCGTTGTTCCTCCGAGGTCATCCATCTTTGCAATCGGTCACGCACCTCATGTATTCCAATTGTTGGAAGCTGTCGACCATCGTTGTTCCTCCGAGGTCATCCATCTTTGCAATCGGTCACGCACCTCATGTATTCCAACTGATGTATCTCTTGACTACAAACCTGGCTTTCACAAGACCACCATACGTAGTGATCATAAAAATCGACCTCCCCATCATCCATTATTTCCAGTCTCCCCATCATCCATTATTTCTAGCTCCGTCAAGCTCGCATTGCAGCTCTGTATTCAAAATTGTCTGCCTCTTCTCTATTGTCAGGAAGTAGAAGGCATGAATCCAAAGTCTTCAGAGAAGCATCACCTCTTGGTATTCACTTGTTTGTTTTTTTGAATGCTCCCTGGTATTCATTATTTGGAAATAGATTGTGGCATCGACACGCCAACTGAACCTACAATCATAAGAACGACATCAAGGCCATGTGCAAACGAGTACAGCTTATAGAATGGAGCTGGCATTTCAGATATTAAATTTTTGTCTCCTTCTAATTCCACGTCTTGCTTGTCTCCCGAATGTCTCATTCCTGCTACTAGGTGCTGACTGTTTGAGTGTCACACTCATGGAGGCACAAACTTGTGGTATGGGAGTTGGAATCCTTGAAGATGGGGACTTAAAATTTGTTATGATAGGGGGCTTGAAATCCTTATGAGAGGGCTATGAAATTACTTGAAATTCTTGCAAAAGGATATCCGAAGCTCAGATGATCGATTAAACGCTCATCACACACAATGGCTTTCACAAAAAACATTTCCATGCAAATTCAGGTTTGCACCAAACACAATCTGCTCCAATCTTCTTCACCAGTAATTCATCGCTCGAGTCATATAACCTCTAATTCAAGCCTAGAGATGAAGAGTGGAGGCTTCACATTTCCATCGCTACCATGGCTTTGCAAATACGTAGCCCAGGACTTCGACAAGCAGTCTCCTGTCTGGACAACATGAACGGAACTTTTGTTCATCGGGCATCAAATGCTTATCTTTTTCAGAATTCTTCCATTATCTGAACAACATGAACCAAACTTCTGTTGATTGGGTGTCAGATCCTTATCTTTTCAAAATTCTGCCATCGATTTCGAACAACAAAATCACTCGTTGAGGAGCCCGTAGTCCAAACATATCAACAACAATGTCCACCTATCATAATAAGTTTGCCTTAAACAGCTGTTGCACATGAGATGCGTGGAAGACTTGTCCATGTTTGGCGATGCGAGAGATGAAAATTGATAGGTAAAGACATTCCTCTACTTTGAAGGGCATTTGTAGATGCGTTGGCAGGCTCATGCTGCCCTCCTCCTCATCCTCCTTCACCATTAGCCTACATGAGATGACTGACACAATGTACAGCTTAAACCTCTAAGAAAAAGTATTTGGGGTTTAGTTCTTGTTTATATAGGTGTCCATAGAACTAAAACTCATTTATATAGTTCTTGTTAGTAGAACTGTCGAGACTTATGTGTGTGTGCACACGTGTTAGGGCTTCCCCAATACCGACCCTCCTCTCCTATCGTCCTATGGTAAACAATGTAGATCATTCTTGCTCTTAATAAATATTAACTATTTACTTGAAACCAAAAAAGAGAGTAAAGATGCATGATCTGAAAGAAAATGCCAGCCTACAACTCTCTCCATCCATCAATTTTCATCACCTCCTCTTCTAGTCCAGAGCTCTTTGTGTCCTGCAATTGTGCCTCTCTTCCTACCTACAGTGCTCTTCGAGTAGGAATCTTGACAGTGCAGGGATTGCAGAGGAAATACGAGGGGCGGAAGCAGCAAAAACAAAAGTGAGAGAATCCTAACAGTGTAGTCACCTCTCGCTGAGAGATTCCCACAAGCAACCTCTTCCGGACGAACCCTCAAAACTCCAAGTGAGCTCGAAACTCTCCGGCCTATCACTGGGTTTATCATTGCAGGACTCAAAAGCATGACTCAGGTCATGGACAAGGCTATCGGAAGCCTTCAAGAGGAGGGAAATTTCAGTGAAGTTCTGGCACTTGAAGGATCCGGAGAAGCTAATCCAAGTGGAATCTTTAGGGGCACTTCAGTTGAGCTTAAGGAAAACGCAAACACCCAAGGTCCGAATGGCCTCGTCGACAGCAGCATTAAGCTGCAGGAAGGAGGGGGGGCTAGGTTCATCATGACCCTCATCCTCCTCGGTTCAGTGAACGTAATTCTCGTTGAGAGACTTACTCTTCACTTTGATTACAGACTGCGAGGTTGACAACTCCCGCTTTGGGTTGTTGAATTTCATGCTTACATCGAGTTTCCTTTTTTTTTTCCACGTCCCTCACCACGTCTACGGCTGGAGCTTCAAACACCAACTTAATCATCACACAAAATCAGAGAAAAACATAAGAAAGAGACTAAAGCCATAAGTCAAATACCTTCTTACACAAGAATGCACTTCCACGAAAAATGGATGAAGATACAATGACAAGTCTGATGCCTTAATTTGAGGCATCCACTTTTTTTTATATACTAGTTTGAAAAGCACTTTTTAGGCTTTGGAGATTTACAAAGCAAGCTTTTTACGCTTTTACGTTTTGGAGAAAAGCTTAAAGTCAAAATCAAAGGATCAAGAAAAGATCAAGGGCTAAAATATCAAGGGCTCATATTCATTACACGTGGCTCAAGGAGGTGAGAGAAAACCAAAACATCCCTTTAAGTTGCCTACCGTAAAGATAGATTGCACATAGAATCAATCATATATTATTCATTGTGAGAGATTGCACATATATGATGGACATTGTGACGGTTAGGAAGAGCCACACCTCTTCAAATCATCGTGTAGATGTGTGTGTGAGTAGACTTGATAGTCTTACTTCCAATATGCCTTCCTCTCCCCAAGTGTCCCTTCTTGCTCTTGGGAGAGTCCCTTCTTGCTCTGCTTTCCCCAGCTCTGTACAACTGGGAGCTGAGCTAATGATTGTTGATCTATTGAGCTCTTTTCTGACAAGTATAGATGGGAATAGATTCAATGCCTTCACATTTTAGAATGTACCGGTCATATATCCAATGAGTTGAGATAGAGATCGAGATCGCATCCTGGTTTACAAAAACAACGCTAAACCATTTCGTTTTCCTCTTCTCTCGAGGGCTTCGTCTATGGAAGGTGCTTGCTAATCAAACACTCTTCACCCCTGGCTCTGGTGGTTCGTCCAAATGGCCTTGCAAAACGTTCATTCTCCCTCCAACCTCGCACAAGCTGGACGATGTGCAAATGCTGGACGATGCGGGCTCGACTTCCCTACTTCTCTTCGAACCTCGCCGCTTGCTTCTTTCCCTGCTCTTCCAACGCTTCAGAATGACCGCGCTTCACATTTTCAGCCACCAGCAGCGGTCTTGCAGAAACGCCAATTGATTCAGGGTGATTGGAATACTAGATTACTTTTCAATAAAGGAGAAGGCGTCCAACAAGCTCAAGTACCGTTGGAGTAGTGGACGTAGACAAGGACACATTCTGGCCGATATTGTTGAAGATGCAGGTGGCAAGGTTGTAGTACTGGACGTGTACACTCGCTGGTGAGGATAAAGGAAGCGAAGAGCTTGAGATGGGAGCAGAAACAGAACCTTGAAGGATTGTGGTGCAAGCAATCTCAGCTATGGCGATGGCTGTAGGAGCTCGGACAACAAGCTGCTCTACTGCTGCTATAGTGCAGAAGGGAGGTTAATAAATTCGAATGAAGGAGGACGTGATACAGAGCGCTCGGCTAAAAAAATTGGAATGGAGGAGGACGAATAGTGCATGAAGGCGATGAAGACCCACATCCATGCAGACTCGACAACAAGAAGCCATGCAACGATGTTAATTGGATGAAATGGAGGTGGCGAAACAGGTAGGAACACGTGGGCGGCAAGTGGAATAGACGAATGAGGCAACACATGCAATTGTAAAATTGATTAAATAAAATGATGAATTTTGCTTTCCTAAGCTGAGCCACCGTTACTTAAGCTTCCACTTTAAACGTGGCAGGCCAAAAGAAAGAAAGAAAGGAAAAAATGTAGAGAGATAGATGTGAACCTTGGGAGTGTAGCCAAGTAAGAATCTTTCTACCACTAGGCCAATCACATTGTCTTACATTCTTGATGCAGCTTTTATGTATAAAACATGATGGAAACGGGTGTGAACCACCTGAGGTGAGTGTGGCCATGTGCTGTGCCAGAGCAGATTCTTCGTGCAAGGCGGGGCGGGGACCGGGGTGGTGTGAACCGAGCCTAATAAGGCAAGGTTCAGACTAGGCCGGCGGCCATGTTCGAAAATGCAATGTGAAGGGGCGCGAGCACCCTTGGACCAATAGCATACGCGGGCCCGGACATGGCAGCCAAAAATATTTGTCCGTGGGTTAAAGGCTACCCATAAGATGGCCGATGGAAGAAAAAGGCAGCGAGCCAACCTGATTGAGGATTGAACGCACATTGAATGCCTTCCCATCAAGCCAATCAAAGTTGCATGCCATTACTACCTCTTACTTTGTATAAGGTTTGTCCACCAGGTAGTGTGAACTACCACACCGGCGGACATGGCTTCAAAATGCTTCACAACACCCGAGTCTCAACCCGCTGTGGAGGGAACTTGGAAGAAGAAGATGTGAGGACCGTTGGGAGGGAGGATTCAAAAAAACAAAAGAATTCCCTCCATGTAAAAATGAAAGAAAGAAAGGTTTTGAAAGCTTCATCTTCTTCTTCTTCTTCTTCTTCGATGGCACTCTGACCTCCTCAAAACAAAGCTTTTTGCCCCTCTTTCACTCATCTTCTTCTTGCACAGGATTTTGCCTCGACCTTCTTCTGCACAAGACATTCTGCCTGCCTCAATTGCCTGCAGCAGCAAGCAATCACTCGCAGGTTTTTCCAGCCATCATTCCTGCTTGATTTCTTCGTTGCTCTTCGCCCACCATGGAGGCGGCCTTCCGCTCTGCCCTCGAGACTTCCCCCGATGACTTCCTCTGCCTGCTCGCCCGGAACCAGTCTCGCCCCTGCAAAGCTTCCCTCAAGTCCGTCATCCACACATGCCCCAAGCATGTCGCACTGCAGCTCTCCGGTGCCCTTGCTCGCTTCGCAGACCTTCAAGCTCGCGCTTTCCAGAACCTGGACAACGTGGAGTTTGAGATTAGCGATAGCTTCCAGACCCCTTCTCCGAGGAGGAAGCGAAGGAAACGAATTGACCTCCCTTCTTCTTCAGCGTGCGGTTCTGGTGGCGATCCGCCTTTGGCCAATGGCAGACGAGCGTTCGTCTTCACAAATCTGAGGGCATGCGCGCTGGTGGCTCATCTTTGTCTTTCTCATCCCCTCAAGGTCTTCCAGCCCTGCGATTTGTTCCCAACGTACCTCCTAAAAACGTCCGGTTCTGACATGGAGTGTTTGGATGATTGACAGGTAGCCAATTCTAATGTACGTCGGAATGCTTTACTTCTGTTGGTAGATATGTTCCCCTTGGAAGATCCAGATGCTTCAAAGGAAGAAAATGACATCTTATTGGAGAAACAATTCATTTTTTAAGAGAAGCTTGTGGCTGATCCTTGCCCTGATGTGCGAATTACAGCCGTTGAAGGTGTATGTCGGGTTCTCCGGCTGTATGAAACTAGTCAAGATAAATCCAACACTGCTGTAAGATGTGCAATCTTGCAAGGGGTGACTTACTTGCTTGAAAATCCTGCTAGTCATGAAGTATTGAAAGTGTTGCTTCCAAGATTAGGATGCTTGCTGACTGATTGCAACCTGACAGTGAGGATAGCAGTAGCAGATATGCTATTGGCAATCAAAGGCATTCGGGCAATTCCATTTCTCAAGGTGATGGAGTATGCATGTCATTGTGCTATGACGTCTTTGAGAATTGTGTGCACCTATGTCGGGAGCTTTTGACAAGGGAAACATTGAAGTCAATGCTGGCTAATGCTGCAACTTCTTCTTCTCACACGTCCATTGTGCAGTTGGTCTCTATTATAACACCGAAAGACGTGCCCGAGATTTTTGAGTACTGCACGCAGCTTGTTACAAATTTGAGTGGTGATGCCCTTAGCTCTATTACCTGTAGTGAACTGAGGGCTGTTCACTCTTTGATGTTGGCTTGGGGTGGTTTTGATGATCTTATCCAAGCTCTTTTTCGAGTTCTTACCCAATGCTCTATGGGAAATAGCAAGATCGGTGATGTTTCAACCAAAGATCAGTCTATGAAGAACAAGCATAAAGGCAGAAAGGCTGCTAATAACGTAAAGGAATTCCAACCCATGAATATCCTCATCAGCACCTTGGGTGCTGCCTGGCATGTTGAAAATCTACTAGAAATCGATGAAACAAGAAAGGCTCTCCTTGTACATGAAAACCTCTCTGGCCTTGTTTCTGGTCTGAGAAACATAGCTCACGTTGCTATGAATCGCTGCTTCAAGCTTCCTGTATCGGATTTCTTGAAGGCATCTCCAATACGAGCCTATGCAGCAATAACTATTCACATGGCCCTTAAAGGGAAAGGTGTGTCAATGAGTGCCACATCTGATCAATCAGATAGAGCCCCCAAGTTGTGAAATCATATGCTGGATTGAGTAAGTTTTGGTTACTTTTGTGCTGGTTTCTGTTGGGATTGGTTATTTTTCTCCTAGTGACACCAATTGAAAACCTGTATGGGCTGCATTTATTGCATCATCTCGCATCTTAATTACATAAGGATTCTAAGCCACATGTTATCTTTATCAAATACAATGAAACTTAGTGCCCATAAAATTTCCGGCTGTTGGGTTTCCTGTGCAGAAGAATGCAGTGGTTGAAGTTTGTAAGGAGCTAGTGGATTGGACATTAGGTCTTCAAAATTCTTCACACCCAAGCAGCCCAGTAACACTAGTGGAGCCGTCTTTTGCAAAGAAAAGAGGGGCTAAAGGTGTACGTGTTCAGAGCTGCAAGTCAAGACATCGAGAACCTCTTACAGATATTTCCAACACCCCCACCCCATCTGGTATTTACCTCCATTTCTTGACATGATTGAGTACGCTCTTTGATATAGATTTATATTCGGTGCATATTATTGATGCTCCATGGTTATATCACAGGGATGTCTTCTGATGGTGCTGATGAATTTCTCAACAAGATCAAATTATCATACGCATCAAGTTTCCTGTGCAGAAGAATGCAGTGGTTGAAGTTTGTAAGGAGCTAGTGGATTGGACATTAGGTCTTCAAAATTCTTCACAGCCAAGCAGCCCAGTAACACTAGTGGAGCCGTCTTGTGCAAAGAAAAGAGGGGCTAAAGGTGTACGTGTTCAGAGCTGCAAGTCAAGACATCGAGAACCTCTTACAGATATTTCCAACACCCCCACCCCATCTGGTATTTACCTCCATTTCTTGACATGATTGAGTACGCTTTTGATATAGATTTATATTCGGTGCATATTATTGATGCTCCATGGTTATATCACAGGGATGTCTTCTGATGGTGCTGATGAATTTCTCAACAAGATCAAATTATCATACGCATCAGTTGAAAGTCTACTCCATTTCTTTTCTCTGAAGCTGGTGAAAGATATTTCTGTTCAGGATGCTTGTTTAGAACTTACAACAAAACTAATTCAGTGGATTTTGAGTTGGCTAAGACTCTGGGATGGGAAACAGATTGAATTGTGGAAAAAGAATGAAGGCAGTACATATAAGGACCTCATATTTTGCATCAGAGGTTCTGCAACTCATGCTGCGAAAATGTTGTATTCAAGTCTTCGGAATGACACAGAAAGGGCTCTTCAATTTGCAGACCTGGCAAATCATCTTCTAGATCTGATTGTTTTTAGTGAATTTTGGTTTGGCTCGAAGGGAGCAATGTCACTTTTGGCTGCTCTTAGGCCATGGATGCCAGATCTTCTTATTAGTGTATCTTTTTCAACAACAGCTCTGACCATTGCTGAAGAAAGGGCTGGCACATCAAATTACTTGTTTGATGATTTGGTTGGTTTTGGCAAGAAGGCTCTGAGACCGTGGGTTGTCAGTGTTGCCAATACAGCGTTTCAGTTCAGGCAATCTGTTCAGAATAGTCAGATGCCATCCTCTGTGGCAGAACAGATGGGCTCACAGGAAGAAGAGGGTAGTTCATATTCGAAGCCTTTAGAAACGGCAGATCAAGGGTCTTCAACCTCTTTAAAGTTTTTAAACATGGTTAGCAAGCTTCTTAGGATTGGTGACCAAAAGGTTTTGGAAGGTGTGTTAACTTTGTTTCTATGGCATGCTGCCATGTCATTAAGCAACCATGACTACAGTAGTGCAGCTGGTTCACTGGACATAGTTTGTAGAAGGTTTCTATGTTGTAAACCACCTTCAAAGAAAGGTTTGAAAGTAGTCCTTTCTGAACATTCTGTGGGAGCATTTGAAGAAATTCGTAGGCATTTGGGTACATTATTCCAGGGCGTGTCAAGTAGCCAAAACGAAGGGAATGATGTTCATATAGTGAAGGAACTTGTTGACACTCTGCTTTTGTTATACAAGGTGGCTTAAGAGCTAAGTTGATGGGCTTCTGGATGTAAATGTATGGCACAATCTGCTTATTTAAGGAACAATTTCCACATAGTGAAGCATTCAGGCCTGAACTCTGTTCTTCTGAAACCGCTTTTCACCCTCCATTCCTCTGTGTGTGTGTGTGTGTGTGTGTGTGTGTGTGTGTGTCTGTGTTTGTGTCTGTGTCTGTGTCTGTGTCTGTGTGTGTGTGTGTGTGTGTCTGTGTGTGTGTCTGTGTCTGTGTGTCTGTGTCTGTGTCTGTGTCTGTGTGTCTGTGTGTCTGTGTCTGTGTCTGTGTCTGTGTCTGTGTCTCACTTTCTCTCAGATTTTGTGATAATCTTGCAGGAAGCCTGAACAAACAACGGTCTTATTGCTGCCTTGGACTCCCTCAAGAAGTTTCTGCTTACAAATTGCCATGTTTGGATGAGCGTTGCTTAAGGGCCTTGTGTCATGGCACCTATAGCCCTGTGAAATCAAAGTTTCTGATATGCTATGCCATTCTAAATGCTTAAGAAATACATCTGAAAGCCTCTCCCACTGTGAATTACGACCAAGGGCTCTAGATCTTCTGATGCCCTCTCCCTTGGCTTTTCTTCTCTTTGTTTCCCTTGTTATGTTGAAAATCAAAATCTGCAACGGTAAAGATTTCTTCCTACTTCTGACGGTATTAAACATATGCCCATAATTATCCTTTGTGGATTATTGGAGTTGTTGATTGGGTTGCATATTTCTTACTATCCAATGCTTACTCAAACTACTAGAGGGGTTAAATGCATAGGAATCCTTTGGAGTCACACTAAGGAACCTTTTGATAATGTGAAGTTAGACGACCACGTGGTCTTTGGAATCAAAATAACTAAGGTTTGGACTTTTCTTGGGTACATGCTTTGTGTCATGAGAGTGGGTTTGGAACTCCTTGATGAGACTTCAACAAGATTTGTGTCGAAATTAGGAAGATCTTGTTGAGTAGGCAAGAAATCAAGATGCAGCTTTAGATGGATTGCTTTGGAACTTGAAACTACCAAGAACCTTAATAGGCGACATTAGATTGACTATAATTGTTTTTCCTCTTGGTGTGTTTGTTCGAAGGAAATATCTTTTTGCAAGACTAGTATATGTTGGAATCCCCTTGCTTTTCTTTCAGCTCATTCAGCTTTAGCTAGGCAAACCTGATGTTCGATGAGCAAAAAAGATGTTGCATAGGAGCTCTTGGTATACAATCAACATGATGCGTTGATTGATGATTGGTCTAAAGTTCCTTCTCCCTTGACCTTTGGGAGTAATCATTTTGTTCCTTAAAAAATATTAGATGTTAGTGGTTAGGAATTTCCTTTAAAAAAACACTTCTTCAAGTTTGTCCTCAAAGGTTGGTCTGGTTTTAGTTAGTAGCAAGAAATCAAGCTTAAGGAGTTTGCACTAGTGAATTTTTGGACTCCAAGAGGAGTGGCTTTTAAGATTTATTATGATCCTATATGGCACTTTGCGTAGGATTGACAAAGAGCTTGAGTATTTGATTGCAAAAAGTACACTTGACATTGAATCTTTTGTATCCAAGAATCTTCTACATTTTACTATTATTGTGTGGCACTTTGCATAGAGTAAGGTAGACAGTTAATACTATTAACTTGTAACAAACATAAAAAGTGAGTTTTTTTACAATGCATTAAAGAGAAGATTTCCTTATTAAGAGAAAGTACTTCGTAACTTTTATTGTTGAAAAGTCCATCTGCAATTAACTTAGAGTATGACTTCTCACCTCTTAGTGATAGGTTTTTGGTAGCCATTAACTCATAGCCAAAGTAAACAAGATTAGCTCTTTGACAATGCATCATAAAGCAGTCTTCTACTAAGAACTTTAATCATTATGAAAAAGATCATCTACAGCTAGCTTAGAGTATGAATTTTGAACTCTTAGTGATAGGTTTTTGAAATTTGCACATTTGATTTAAAATTTTCTTAAGCTCTTTTAAATTCAAAATCATAGGGATCCAACAAAGCTAATGAGTTTAAACAATGTATCTATTGCTTGAACCCAAAGGTGGCAATAGTTTAGGGTTTATAGTATGGGTGAACCAGAATCTCTCAACACTTCTTCAATGAATGAAAATATGTGCTACATGTTGAATAGCCAAGAAAATATGCATCTTTTATAGAGCTAATTGGAAAGATGGTACAATAGAAGCACCTTCCAAAATAGAGCATGAAATGTCTAGTGTTGTGATTCTCTTTAAAATACAATGCTTGCATTTTCAAATCCCTCATCAATGCTTCAATATATTGGAAATGGCTAATCGGATATTGTGAGGGCTTGTATACAGCACATGGTTGATGTGTATATATTTCAAAAGAGTGTACACTTTTACAAATCGATGGAAACCCTACAAGTCACTCTTAGGTTCGGTGTCGTAATTATTATCTTGTGAAGAACAATACTACACACTTAGAGTGAGTGGGAAGCAACATTATCAAAACCTGGAGTAACTGCGGAGTTTGGACCTAATAGAAAAGAATAGTTTAAAAAAGAGAAAAGGTTCAACAACTTAAGGAGACTCCAACCGTGGAACATAGATACATTATGTATGTATGACATAATCTATGACCATAGATACATAATCTAAGAATGACATTCCAATATTTCATTTGATCTTTTAGGACAATCATTGAAAGCTAGGCTAATTTAAAACTCTCTGTATTTCATTGGGTTTAGGTACTATTAAGGGTGAGGATAGCAATGAACATAATAAAGAAACTAGACGTACTCAAGAGATAGCTAAAACACTTTTTGCATTAATAATACAAACACATTATTTGGAACTAAGGTCATTGACCATGAATTACCTCTGATGTGCATGTGATACAACACGCATAAGTAAAGAATGATATACAACAATATAGGAAGTCTTCAAAAGGCATGAAGTACTCACATCATTTTGCACTTTCTCTTGCTTCCTCAACTTAAATAAACACTTTTTTAGAAGATTCTTTGGAAGTAAATATAAAGAGGAATCTTATAGAATCCTTATCATAGTAGCAGCCTATTCACCTTCAAAACCAATACCTCGGGATCACAAGGGAAGACAACGAGGGAAAGGCTATACCTTCCTGGAAAAGACATTATCAATTAGAGGCTATTATGTAATATTTAACGAAGTGTCATGAATCAAGTATCAATCCAAACCTCTTGTTAGGCATATCTTCCATCTCTATCCTCTACCTTCATTGTCTCCAAAGCTGCCATAGCCTGCATAGGACAACTTAACTAGATCTCACCAAATTGCTTATATATCAGCAACCAAAAATTTAATGGTCACCAAATTTTGTGGGATTTCTAAGGACATCATATGCAACTCGGAGTTAGAGGGTTTGTGCAAATTCACCTCTAGCAGGAGTCATTAGGGTGATATTTTGGTTGTCCAAAAACAGGGCAGTCTGAAGCAGCACCTGACAAAGCAGCCACCATTCTCCATATAGGGGCAAAGGAGATAGCCTCAAAAAGAAAATATATTACTTCTTCTAGCCCTTGGTCGAAAAAGAGGGAGGGAATTTGAATATATGTGAGAATATGTGAGAAAGAAGAGAAAGAGATTGGGAAAAGCCTTTTGTATGTGATTTTAAGATAGTGTATAATTTTTGTGAGTTTTTGTCATATGCATCCACACATTTGGCGGGGGGCAGGAGGGGGCAGATCCAACAATCTAAGTCCTCTCAAGTATAGTAAAATCCTCATCATCAGCCTCTGTACACTTATGGACACCTCCCAAAATTAAAGGTAAAGAAATAGTAATGCTATGAAGAATATCTAGAAGCAAAGACATGTCCTGAATCACCCAAGAGGAGCTATGTCCAGCAGATAAACCTTTACTAGTAGTCGGGAAAGGATGCATGGAGTGGCCCTCTTCATTTACATCTATTGTAGTGATGGGAATGGGAGAACCTAGGCCATAAATTACCATTATCATGCCATGGTGGCCTTCCCTTAGCTCTGTCCTGCTGTGTAGAAGCTCCCCGAGAACCTGGCTATGGAGAAAATGCCAGGGGGCTTGTTGTAAAGACCTGTAAAAAGGGGGGGGGGGGGGACTGGTGAAAAGTCCATGAGCCCCTGTTCTATATGTCTCCATAAACATATGATGATTCCCAATATAGCTTTGCATTGCATAGCATGGTCCTTAATATGGTCTTCTCCTCTTGTTTTTGGCCAAACATATATATTTCCAATCCTATACAACCGTCATGTAAGAAAGGCAGCAAGATAGACCGGTAGGTACTACCAAGGGGGGATCAAAGAAAGGATCTGCGTAAAACCCAAGAGCATCATGCTTCCCATAACAAAAGCAAATCGTTAGCTAGATTTGCATCGCTTGGAAGCCCACAATCAAGCTTCATAGCAACCCGCTTTTTAGATATATAATGCTGCATCCTTGAATTGTGTTGAAGTAACCTCTACAAAAAGAACAGGAAGAGGACAGTCACTTTGTTGTTGGGATACCTCAGGATGAGAAAAAGACATTGCCATGCAAGAGTTAAGTTTCAAACCACTCAGTGAGCTTTGAGACTATGAATTCAAACACAAAGAATAGAGAAGAGAGAGAGACAGGAAGAGGGATTCCGAACTAGTTCTCATAGCCGAGTGGCAAGCTTCTAAGCATGAACGAGAATCAAACTTTGAACACATGGTATCTATCCTTCTCTTTTCCTTTGAAACTTTCACAAATGCTCTGTCCACCAACAAAGCTATAGAGCAGCTAGAAGTAATGCCTAGGCTGCTCTAGGCTATTGCGATAGCCCCCAAAAGATACTATGGGGCCCAGATGGGAAAAAACCCGGGCGTGATTACCTGAAAGCAAAAGATACAAGCAGAAAAAACAGAACCCACAAATAAAATTGCGCTAAAAAGACATGCCGCCGATGGCAGGAGTCGAACCCGCAAGCAAGTTGATCAGCGTGGATCATTACCAATAGGTTGATAGATGCTACATCGGCGACACAAAAGTGGGAATTGTAAATTATATCATGTTTTTGAGGAGTTTGAACTTTGGATTCAATCTTATAGTCTACACTTTTTGACTATAAAGCTTATCTCATGAATAGTGCACTAAAGACAAAGCCACAAAGAACACAAGGCCTTGAAAACTTTTGACAAAGATTCTCCTTTCAACTCATCTATGTAGAATTAAAACCAACAATCGATTGCTTGCAGCACTTTGGAGCAAAACAAATGGTTCCCTTTCAAAAGCCCCATGGTCTGACAAAAAGCATTGTAACCTTTCATCATATGTTTCTTTCACAAACCCCCCTAAATGAAAGATGCCACTATTACTACACCTAGTATGACCCAACTAGGGCCAACATTCAACACAAGATCTGCTACGTTCTCTCATGTATAGTGGAATCTTGTTATTCTTATACATAGTTTATCAATGATTGCAGCAAATGTAAGTTAGTCACCTATTTATTTCTCGAGCCCACACCACTAGTTGCGTTTTTCTTTTTCTTATGTGAGTTGGTGCAAGGGCATTTTCAAAAAGGTATGTTGGATTATTGCATCCTATAGACCTTGATCACTCTTGCTCCACCTACTTCACATAACCTCTCCTTGTGCGCACACGAGGAATGTAAGGCTTCCATACCTTTCATATCTTTTTCTATATTTTAATCCTTTATCAATATTTCGTACGTTTTGGTATCAAACATGTATTTTCTGAACGATGTTGTTTCAATATCTATAAGAGGACCAATTGCAAAAAAAAACTATATGAAGGAGTCATGATTTTCTAGAAGAGAACTTCTTTGTCAGAAGCGTTGTGATCTTCTAGAGGTCGACATTGATCCTTTAGAAGGATGCTTTGAAATTGAATGCGTACAAAATACAAGTGTAAAGCCCCTCAATGACATTACACTTTGCCATAAAGCCAATATACCCAACAGCGTCACCAACGTAGGACCAATTTTCATGGTTTGCAATGCAAGTCTAATGAGTGCCAGTCTAAGAGTATCTGTGACCTAGCTAGCTATCTACAACCGGATGCCTCAAAAGGACCAATGTATGATGAAAATATTGCAGTGATAACACCAACCCTAATAGCAATTTCAGGGTGTGCTGCTCGATAGGCTCAGGGTTCCAATTCACACACACCACCGGCCATAAGTTGCAGAAAGAGTCAATATGATTGACACACTTGATGATGACAAAGAGGTCAAATTCCTCAACAATAATGTCAACCTCATAAGCCTCTTTGAAGTAGATATAGTGGCAATCCTCAATAGGTACCACTTCCTATAGGAGAATACATTACAAATCATTGGTGCAAAAGAAGAGCCCACTTTGGTGTACTAAGCCTTTGAACATGAGATTCAGTAGTGTTAACAAGTCAAAGAAGATGACCTATCCAACCTCAACCTTGGCACAGACTTTGACCTATGGGATAGTCCAGGTCAATTCTCAGCTCACTCCAGAATTCCGATCAAACATTCAAAACCTACTCGGCTCCTTCATTGAGGTACTCACCTAGTGTTATACCAATATGAAGGGTTTTGATCCTTAATTCTACCAGCATCAAACCATTATGAAGGATGATGCAAAGCCAATTTGGCACTAAATGAAATTTTAAATTTTGCTCAGAAGATCAAAATAAGAGATTGACAAAATATTGCTAGTGGGTTACGTCTATCCAATTGACTAGTCGACTTGGATCTCCCTAATAGTCGTGGTACCCAAGAACAACAAGTTACGGGTCTGTGTGGATTGCCAAATGCTCAACACCATAAGAGTGGCATACCCCTTTCCTATACCCTTCCTAGATTCCATGATGCTGGATGTTGTAACTAGCCATGAGATGTACTCTTTCCTCGATGGGATCATTGGCTACAACCAGGTTTGCATGGCCAAGGAAGCTCAAGAGAAAATAGCATTTATCACCAAATGCGGGGTCTTTGCATCTAATTTTATGATGTTTGACCTCAAGAATGCACCGACGGCCTTCCAGTGACTTGTGTAGGAGATCTTTGACGAGTACTTGATGTCCATGTGCATTTTATTGGACAACTTCAATGTTTTTGATGATCAAAAGAGCACCTCCATCGCCTTGATCTATGCCTAACTGAATGCTGCATGGATCAATTGTCGCTCAATTCGGCTAAGTGCACTTTTGTTATTCGTAGTAGTAGAATGCTACTTGATCACATTGTTTCTAAAGACAAGTGCACCCTTGATCCATCCAAGGTGGAGCATATTTGCAAGGCCAACCACCCCACTACTGTCGACCTGTTGGCTAGGATTAATTGAGGGCTTAGCTTGCTAGGCCCGTGTCCTTTGACCATAGGTGTAATGATTCTTCATTTCTTTTTCAACATGATGGGGAGTGCTTAGCATTTAGTTTAATTTTTGGTCTTTAATCTTTGAATCCTTATATTTATCATTCATGATTCCAATTTTAAGGGTGATATTTCCACCTTTATTACCTCCCACAATGGTACAATATGGTGCCCTAATTATCAATATGACTGTGTTGCTACATTGGATGCCCTCCTTATTGATCTTTTACTTCCTAGGTACTAAAAAATATGCCTTAATCTAAGTTTTTTTTAATCTTCATGGAATTTGTTGGTTTTAGCAATTTGTTTCCCTCTTGATCTTCGAGAATCACTATCCTATTATCATGATAGTGTTTGATTTTATATGGCGACCCCATAGTCAATGAATATTTTCTATCTATAGAGCAATGCCTCCTACAAGTTTTCTCTAAATTGGACGTGTCGATCATGCCATGCCTTCCTCTTCCTTTGGAGTACACTACAACTAGGCTACCCTTAGCTTCAATTCATCAGTCTTTTTGTTAATTCATGCAACTTGTTCTTCAAGGCTTCATTTATTTATATGATGCATTGCTACCCTTAGGCTTGATACAATAAACTCCACTAGCACTTCTACCACCTGAATAATTGCTAGTTGAAAAGTGTATGCTTCATGTTGACCTTCAATGATGTAGCTTGTGATCCTAGTCATAGCAATTTTTGGTCGTGATGTTTTGAAGGATGTTCTTAAGAAATTTTTTCATGGCCTTTGCTTGACCATTGCCCCTTAGATAGTAAGTGGGAGACTTATTATGTGGAATAAGGCACTCCCTCATCATGATTTATATCACGAAATTATTGAAGGGAATAGACTAGATATTGCATGATTACAATTGGGAATTTGGACTTGATTATGATATTCATATACAAAATCTTTGATGTGCTTCATGCGATGTTCTTTGGGATTTCAATAAATTTTTCATACTTGCATTAATGTGTCATTCATGGATATCATTTTTGTTCACAAATATTAGCGATGTGTTCCAGGTATTTCAAAAATGGTTGGCTTTGGTTGAAAATCAGTTAGGTAGAATGCTTAAATGCCTACAGACTGACAATGGTGGAGAGTATCTCTCTCATGACTTTCAGCATTTTTGTGATACACGTGGGATAAAGAGGGAGCTCACGTCCCCTCGTACTCTAGAGGAAAATCTAATTGCAGAATAGATGAACCGTACCATTCAAAAAAGGTTGCAATGTTTGCTTTCCAATGCAAGTCTTTCTGGTGGTTTTTGGGCTGAGGCAATGGAGACTGCAGTGCATGTGATCAATAGATCACCTAGTAAGAGTTTGGATGGTGGTATTCCTGAAGAGGCATGGAGTGGCAAGAAGCCATCTTACTCTCATTTTCACATGTGCCAAAAGAGCTTTGGAAGAAGCTAGATCCTAAGTATAGGAAATGCATCTTTCTAGGTTATGGTGATAGTGGAGAGATGGGCTATCATCTTTGCGTTTCAGAAGCAAATAAGATCATTTTTTGGATTGCAATGATACTTTAAGTCATGAGAGTAACCTCTTCATAAGGGGTGTAATTAGGAATGAAATTATATGTCCATCTTGGAGCTTGCTCCTCATCCCATATCTCTTGATTCCTAAGGTAGCTAGCATTTTATGATTGTAATAAATATATACAAGCTTCTCGGCTTGATTAGGAGTATATTCCTCAAAGTGTCGTGGATGCCACACTTTTCTAGTTGCATCATCGATGAGTGTCACATAGTATTCAGCCCTGCCTAATAACCACGTAGGCATGGGACCACATACGTCTGAATGCACCAAATCAAGCTTTTCAAGCTATTTCTTTCCCCTTCTTTTATGGGTAGATTTAGTCTCACAACATTCAAAATAAAAAAAACTCAAATGTGGTACATAACCCAAACGGCATAAGAGTTTCATTCCATTCTGGCTCATGTTCCCCAATTGCCAATGCCACAAAGAAGTACTTGGCTGCTTGGTTATTCCAACAACATGATCAGACACACCTCATACATGTAAGGGATACAATGTCCCACACTTGGCACCAAGTTGCCAAAACCATAGAGTCCTTCTGAATTTTCCAACCTTGAAAGCCAAAGGTGGTATGAAAACCAACATCATCTGACCCACTGAAATGAGATTCTTGGTCAGCTTAGGCACATGTCTCACATTTTTCAAAACAAAAGCAAACCCATTTGCAAAAGAAAACTTTATGTCATCTGCTCCCACTATGTCGCATGCATAGTTATTTCCAAGATGCACACAACCTGTCTTTCCACTGTCATAAGTGGAGAACCATTCCCTATGGGGAGCAACATGGAATGAAGCACCAAAATCCAAAATCCAATCCTGGGAATATGCATCATCTTAAGTGGCAAGCAACTCTACAGGTAGACTAGACATGAAGAGAATGTCATTGTCACTATTATCAATGAATGATTGCATTGATCTCCTCGATCTTCACTTTTCCTTTGTCCTCCCTTGGACTCTTTTCCTTCTTATTGGCACCCCAATTTGCATTCTTTTTCTTATCCTTTTGCTCTCTTTTTAGCTTGTAGTAGCAATCCTTTTTCATGTGGCCCTTCTTGCCAAATGGTAACACTCAATGTTCCGTGCCTTGGATTTGCTACGAGACTTCCCTCTTTCTTGGGACTTCCCCCGAATTGTGATCTCCCACTTTGCACATTTAAGGCTACATCTTGCTTGTTGCCATCCATAGACTTCCATCTAATCTCCTTGGCCAATAAGCTACGCACAACCTCATCAAACTTTAGTACTCCACTAGATGCAGAGTAAGATCTTGCACTTTTAATTTCATGCTCTTATTTAAGCAAGTTTAAATAAAAATAGAGTTTTGCTAACCCAAGTTTTTAGAATGTAACACTTTTAAAACCAAGATGTTTCCAACTTACATGTCTTGCTACTTTTTGAAGCACAAAGAGGTAGCAATATTGGGATGTGTTGAACAACACCAGTTTAGGCAACCAGAAGGGGGGGGGGAGAGAAGGAGTGTCTTAGAAAGACAAAGAGTGTGAAGGAGAAGGGAGTGTGTAGGATGAAGAGGAGAGTGAGTAGGTTACCGTTCTCAAAAGCTCAAGCTGATGAAGTGAAATTTCCTCTGATACTTCAAGGTTTAGTAGTAGGCTCGCATCAATTCTTGATCGAATGGTTCACGTGGGCTACAATCACGTTCTATTTGGTTGAGTAAGGGCCCTAGTAAGAACTTGAGCATTTGGGCATCCTAGGACCTTGATTCCTCCATCACACACCTATTTGCACGCCCATTGACATAAGTCTAACCAATGGTATTTGCCACTTCCCCACGCCCATTGACATAAGTCTAACCAATGGTATTTGCACCCAAACTATACCTGTCGACCTATTCCTATTTCTGCTAATTGCCTAGAGTTGGACCTGACATGAACCATTAGACTTCCAACACCATCTTCTTTCTATCCCATCAGCCAACCTTTTCCTAGGAAGTCCCTGAGTAGCCACAAACTTGCTACAGCATATGCAACAGTCAATGTCTGCCCTTTTGCGCTCTTTTAGGGCCTTTTGAAACAGCCCTAGGGTGATGCCAACATGGTAGCCTACATATGTACTCAAATTAGCTCAATTGGACTTTGTCACCACCCTCTTTTACTGAGCTCATCATTGGCGAGGTGACTCCTAAAGTCCCAACCAAGGGGTAGCCTTGCTTGATCCCAACGTCACTCGAGAAGGTTTTGAAAGCTGACCCTTCATGTGGAGCTGGCATTTCAGTCCTCATACGGTCTATGAACAAAATACATGCTTTTTGGCAATTAATCTCTAGGGTGACAAGGTTCGGGTGATCCAAACCTTCCATTCTATTTCTTAAGGAAGAATTAACATGTGGCAGGAGGAGCTAGAGTGGAGGGGGAGCTCACGGATGTGCCATGTGCTACTGGGGGAGAGTAAGCAAGAGTGGAGAGGAAGATGAAGAACAATGCCATGTGGTAGCTCTCCTCTCAATGCCTTGCCCAACAAGCCCGACTGCCAGTGGGAAACAATAAAGGAGTCTCTCCCTACTTTCTCTATCTACCATTTCACTCTCTATCTCTTTGTGTTTGCATTGCACCTTTTCTTCTTCCTGCTCCTCCTCTTCCTTCTTCATAATAGATTCCTCTTTCTTCTTGAGAATAGTTTCTTGCCCAGGACTTGAGCTTTGAGCATCTAGCAAGGGAGCGTTTCCTCTAAACGGATGGATTTTTGGAGATTCATTACCCTCCAGATCAGTGAGCTCATGGATTTTTGGAGCTTTAGAAGAAAGAAAAGTAGTAGAAGCATCCTCCAAATTGGTCCAATAATCAATTTGTGGAGTGTCATTGTGAGCTGCAGTAGCAACGAAAGTAGTAGGAGCATGCTAGAAATTGAACCAGTCATCAATTTGTGGAGCTTCATCATCAGAAGTTGCAAGAAAATCCTCCAAATGGAAGGTGTCATGGATTCCCCAATCCCTCAAATTGAGGTCCGATTTGCTTCTATATATCAACTTGGTTTTGGGCAGACTCACAGAGCAGGGGAGTCTGGCTCAAGGAGCTGTTGCTGCTTCTGCCACTACTAAGCAAAGATGTGCTAAAGCGGGAGCGTCCTTGCATTGGGTATAGCACCACAGGAAGAGACCTTGCTAGTAGGGCTGGTCATGAAGAAGCTGCTGCTGTTGGCAGTGCAAGATGGCGCAAAAATGGGCATTGACAGGGTCAAGGTGAGCAAGCACCAGATTGTTTTTTGAAATCATTCAGCATAAGGGCATCCTCCAAATGCAATGACCTATGCTTACATCTTTAAAGCTTGTGGTAGTTGCGAGAGAGAGCTTTCTAAAACATATTATCATGCTAGCATATGCCCTTTTGGACATGTATGCCAAGTGCATGCTCGGGGAGCTGCCTTCTCAGAATGTTGTCTCTCTGAATGCACTCTCTCTCTCTCTCTCTCTCTCTCTCTCTCTCTCTCTCTCTCTCTCTCTCTCTCTCTCTCACACACACACACACACACACACACACACTATTAACTAGAAAAGAATTCAATACATGGGGCTAGATGCTAGGCATGGCGATGCTTGAGGGCCATGGAGGAAAAGGGAACATGAGGGAAGAAGCGTTAACATAGGTGGGGAAAAAAGATTAAGAGGGGTGGGAATGAAGAGGGGGACTATGGCACAAGGGGGAAGGAAGAGGGGGAAGAGGAGCATGTACATGATGGGAGGTGGAATGTAGAGATGGAGACATCAAGGGAAGAGAGTTATGCTTTATTGGAAAGATGGGGAGGGAAATCAAAGTACTAGCTAGGTGGCTTTACAAGCATGAACGTGTTCCATCAAGGAATAGCCCCCTCCTTTTATAGCCAAGAGAGGGGGTCTCTCCCAATAAATGCATCCTCCCACATGCATGGTGTGTGTGGAAGAGTGTCCCATGTGGGCTAGGCAGTTACGCACTCTCAATTGTGTGCGACAACCCTTTGCCTCATTTTTCCACATACATCAACCCCCATATCCCAAGTCTAAGATACTCCCTTGGTCTCTTCCCAATTTTATAATACGTTCAAACATCTAGGAGGACAAGTGGAGGGTTGGCACAAGGAATCTTGCCACCTCATCCTACTTTCCCATTATTTAACTTGCATTCTTGGACTTTCTACACCCCCCCCACATGGGCCTATCCTACATGGAGGGAATAATCCAATATAATATCCATCTCCACCTATTTTATATTACTTCTCCCATGGTCCTTGGGGCATATCTCACTAAATGCAGGTGTGGGACTGCCTAGGTGGAGGAGTGGTGCATGGAGGACCCATGCCACCTTATCATTTTATATTATTACTACCATGGATTATGTACAACACACCTTATGGGTCCTCTTACATTATGCACACCATATTTTATTATACTATTGCCACACATACAAGTACACACACATATTTATGCCTTTACTTTGGTCAAATTTATCCATAATAGTTCCCCCCTCCCAGGCAGGGAATGCACAACATTTCCATGCTTGGGACCATCACGTACAAAGAAGGGCTTGAGACAATGCTTGTTGATCACCTTCTTGCCATATGGCTCATGCAACTCCTGAACTTGTACAGACCCATTGCTACGTTTCTTGATGACTTTGTATGGACTAATCCACAGTGGTAGGAACTTCTTATCCATTTGGTGGTCCAATCTGTTATCAAAGCATAGCACAACATCCTTCTCAGCAAAGTGTCTTTCCCATCCCTTGCGAATTTTAGCATTGAAGTGGGCCTTTTGTCGATTCTTTTGGATCTTTGTTTGATGTAGTGCAAGGCATCGGGTTTCATCTAAGTTCTCAAGTTGTACCAACCTGGCCTCTACATGTTCATCTTCTGTCATCCTCTGTTCTCGTGCCAATCTCAAGGCCGGAATATCTATCTCTAGTGGTAAAGCTACCTCAGTACTGTACACCAACTCAAAAGGAGTGTGACTTGTAGACGTTTTATGAGTGATGTTGTAAGCCCACAGAGCTTCAGTGACCTTTTGATCCCACTGGCTCCTGTTCCCTGTGGCCATTTTTCCCATGGATTTACAAAGGAGGCCATTGGTCCGCTCTGTTTGTCCCATGGACGCTGGATGATAGATGCTAGAAGTGCGGTGATCAATACCCATGCGATCCATGAGCAACTCCACTGCTTCATTTAAGAATGGACTCCCATGGTCAGATACTATTTCCATGGGTGTCCCAAACCTTGTGTAGATACATTCAAATATGAAATTTGAAACTGCCTTACCATTTGCAGCGGGGAGGGCAATAGCTTCAGCCCACTTAGTGACATACTGAGTGGCTACCAAAAGATACTTCTTTTTGCGGGAAGTCATGGGTAGGGGCCCAACAAAATCTATTCCCCACTTCTGAAACGGATGGATGGACATCACTGGGTGATGTTGCCCAGGACGCAAATCCTTCCTGCCAAAGAATTGGCATGGTTCACAGGTTTTGCAATACATAGTGACATCCTTGAACAAGGTCGGCCAATAGTACCCAGCATATAAAATCTTCTTAATTGTATAGTCACCGGCATAGTGGCCTCCACAAAATCCATCATGATAATGCTTCAATACCTTAGGTACTTCATTTGCATCAACGGCTCGTCTTAGTACCCCATCCAGGCCTTGCCGGTATAGCACCCCATTAAAGAGTGTAACGCCTACTATCTCTATGGATTTTCTTTCTCTCATAGCTAGTACTTTCTGGAGGAAAGGAGAAAGCGGTTAGAAACCTGTAGATTCCACCATACCATGGAACCCCAACTTCTATGGCTACTACAAGGGTTACATCGAGGCACTCCTCTAAATCAATCAAAGCATTCTTCAAGTTGGAACAACCCCCTTTTACAATTTTGAAAGAAAAATCATATTCTTGTAAAACTACCAACCATTTGGCCAACCGGCCCATGGGATTTGGTGATTGAAGAACCTGCTTTGCAAGACCATTGCTACAGATTATAATGAAGGACTTTCCAGCAACATAATGCTTAAATTTCTCAATGCAGAACACCAAAGACAAAGCATGCTTGTCAGCCTCAGAGTAGTGTCGTTCAGTTTCGAGCAATTGTCAAGAAGCAAATCAAATGGGATACATGAACCGATCCTCCCCTTGCTGGAGAAGAATACCTGCCAGAGTGTGCTCACCAAACCTAGGATTGATATAGAAAGTCTTTGACCAATCAAGATTGTGTAGGATGGGTTCTGAAGCCAGAGCACTCTTGATTTGTACAAACCCATGATCACAATCCTCATCCCAAGAGAAATCAACTCCATCTCTTAATAGCATAGTCATGGGTTGCATCAAAGCAGCATATTGAACAATGAAGCGGTGATAGTATCTTGCTAGATTGACAAATGAGCGTACCTAACGTTTGGTTGTCGGTGGGGAGAGCTTGAGGATAGCTTCTACCTTCTCGGGGTCAGGCTTGACACCCTCAAATGAGACAATATGTCCCAGTAACCTCCCTTGAGTGGTTCCAATGGTGCATTTATTAGGGTTGAGGCTGCCATTTGCATCATTGACCCTTTGGAAGGCCAACCTAACCTTCATGACATGCTCCTTACGAGCTGAGAATATACAGAAATCATCTAAAAACACCTCCAAGAAAACCCCCAAATAAGGAGCAAACACCATTTGCATAAATCTTTGAAAGGTTGCACGAGCATTGGTGAGGCCAAATGGCATTACTTTGAGTGCAAATGTCCCCCAAGGTGTGGCAAATGTGGTTTTAAGCACATCCTCCTCAGCAATTCTGATTTGATAAAACCCAGAGTAACCATCACAGAAAGTATACATCTCATGACCACTTACCTTCTCAAGAATGAGGTCTTGAAAGGGAAGAGGATGATGGTCCCTCTAGATATCAATGCTCCCCTCTCGTGTAACTACGCAAGAACCAGCTAACTCTACTTGTAAGCCCCCCATATGAGGAGAAGGCATTTGAGTAGCTCGGTTATCCGGTAGGTCCTGGTTTGGACACTAGATGGGGGCCATGTGTGGCTTGATGGCTGGACGGCTTCACATAGAGTTGGTACACTACCAACTAGGTTACATGTAAGTGCGGGAAGGCATCCCATGACTGACCGCACTGAGGGTAGACGGAGCATTTCCCAGGGCAGCCCACTCTCAAGTTGCGGGACCCATTTGGAGCCTCAGATGATCCCGGATGGCTCTGGGCCGAACGGAGACTGTAGGTTAGTTGCTCTATTTTGTGCCACGGTTCTATCGTGTGGCCGGTGGCCTCCCCCTAGTCGATTGTTTTGGGCGGACTGGCTCAGTCACCAAATTGGTTCTAACTAACTATGACTAGTGGCTATGACTGTGAATCCCACCGTTCAGCGAAAGCGAAAAGTTGGATGGCTCTAACTATCGACTCTAGAAGTTCAAGATAAAGACCATCCTAAGTGCATACGAGCTTTGGGACACTGCTACTGGGGTGGACGTGAAGCCGGTTGCCCGGATCCAACCAATGCAGGACAATAGATAGTACCAACTCCGAATGAGATTCTCGCATGGACAAGAAGAAATGTAGATGTGCTGTGTTCTATTGTCTGCAGTGTAAGTGATTCCGTCATGGTGTTAATTCAACGTGTCACCACAACAGAGGAGGCATGGACGGTCTTGAAAAATCAGTACGAGACCACGAATCAGACGTGAATTTAGAATCTGGAGACAACTCGCGAACGAGAAACTGTCTGAGTCTGAAGCAGCAGAGAAATTCATCACCAGGGTAAAGAATCTACATGATCAGATGACTATGATTGGCATCTCCATCACCAACAAGAATCTAGCACGAAGGTGCATATGGATTCTCCCACCAAAGTACGACGGTCTTGTTATGGCACTGAATACGCAAAACAAAAATCTGTGCCTCAACTTTGAGGATTTCAGCACGATGCTTCTAGAGGAGGAGATGCGTCAAAAGACGAGGACTGGAGAAGATTCGGCTTTCTATGCTGGATCAAAGAAAGGTAAGGGTAAGGACTCTGGTAACCCAACTTCTTCTGATGATAAAAAGAGAAAGAAGAAGATCAAGTGCTTCTATTGCAACAAGGTAGGGCACAAGCAGAATGAGTGCCGAAAGAAGATTGCAGATGAGAAGAACGGAGTAAAGAAAGAGTCCAGCAACAGCACGCAGGCAGTACCAGTAGAGATGTTCATAGCAATTGAGGAGATTTGCATAGAGGAAGTTCATGTACCTGTGGATGAACCTTTGATCATTGACAGTGGTGCGTTGCGCCACATGACCAGTCGGAAGGATTGGTATACCTCTCTACAGCCGGTAGGGAATGACATCCTGGTAGTAGTCGGCAATGATGCAAAATGTCCAGCAAAAGAAAAAGGTACGATTGCTCTCAAGTCAGATGGAGTTGTAAAACAGTTGTCTGATGTTCTTTATGTGTCAGATATCAAGAGGAACTTCCTGTCTGTTTCTGTGATCACGAATCAAGACCTCAAAGTTCAATTCGATAAGAATGGTGCACAGATTCTGGATCTTCAAGGGAAGGTCGTTGGTAAAGGTACACGACGCAACAACATCTACGAACTCTCAGCTTTCAGTGCTCGAGCCGATGTGAAGAACACTAAGTTGTGGCATGAGAGGTTTGGTCATCTAAACCTTAGTTCTTTAAAGGAGATGCATAAAAGTGGAATGATTGCAGACCTACCAGAAATTACAGATCTGCCCAATGTATGTGAAGCTTGCACAATGGGCAAGCAGCATCGGTAGCCCTTTCCTAAAGAGGCGAGTAGGGCAAAGCCTCCTCTAGAGCTCTTTCACACGGACCTCTGCAGAAAGATGGAGACGGAAGCTTTGGGTGGTTCCTACTACTTCATAACACTGATTGACGACTACAGTAGAAGGATATGGATATACTTCCTGAAGACGAAAGACGAGGCTTTTGGTAGGTTCAAGGAATGGCATGTAATGGTTGAGAAAGAATCGGGGAGGAAGATGAAGAAATTGAGATCAGACAGAGGTGGAGAGTTCACATCAACTGAATTCGAAAGTTACTGCAAAAGTCACGGGATCAAGAGGCAGAAACCCTCGCCACATACATCACAGCAAAATGGAGTAGCAGAATGCAAGATGCGCGTCATCTGTAAAATGTGCAGGAGTATGATGAAAGGGAAAGATTTGCCAAAGCATTTTCTGGGTTGAAGCATGTAACACGGCAGTTTACATTCTGAATCGTAGCTACACGAAGGCTGTGAATGGGATGACTCCACTACAGGCCTTTTCTAGTAAGAAACCTTCAGCTGCACATTTTAGAGTTTTTGGATGTGACTGTTTTGTGCATGTCCCTGATGCTAACAGGACCAAATGGGAATCGAAGTGCCGGAAGTGTATTTTCTTGGGCTACAGTGAAGAGGCGAAGGGTTACTATCTCTATAACCCTGTTACCAAGAAGGTAATAGTAAGTTGCGATGTGGTCTTCTCAGAATAGCCGCATCAATTGGAGGAGGATGCTTCCTTCCTAGACAACCAGGACCAGGATATCCATCCAGTACCACCACCAACAGTAGACCGAACTTCAAGATAAAGAAGATGAAGAAGAGCCTGCAGAACCACAACGGCAATGGCCATTCCCGAAGTGGGTAAAGCATCTTTTGGACGGCAGAGAACCTCTAGCCATTGAGGAGGAATCATCCGAACACCGCCAGTCCAAGAGATTAGAGGAGCAAAGAAGGGCGCATGAACACTTGGTCAACTACGCTTTGATGACAGAGGTGATCCGTGCTGATGAACCCAAGTGTCTTGAAGAGGCACAGGGTGATGATAGGTGGATGGAGGCTATGCAGTTGGAGTATGGCTCCATAATGAACAACAACACTTGGGACCTTGTGGATCGACCACCAAAATGCAAGGTAATCCGCACCAAGTGGGTGTACAAGATCAAGTACAAGTCTGACGGCACATTGGATAAGTACAAGGCTCAGCTCGTGGCAAAAGGATTCGCACAAGTACGTGGTTTTGATTATCAGGATACTTTTGCTCCCACAGCTCGACTAACCACAATTCGCAGTGTTTTGTCTTTAGCAGCAGAGGGAAGTTGGCCCGTGTTTGAGATGGATGTAAAATCCGCCTTTCTAAATGGAGATCTCAAGGAGGAGGTATACGTGGAACAACCACTAGGTTTTGTAATCCCCGGTTCAGAAGGTAAAGTCTGTAAACTGAAGAAGGCACTTTAGGGGCTGAATAGGTCCCACGAGCGTGGACGACCTTGTCATAACAGGGAACCATGAAGAGAAGATCTCGCAGACAAAGCATTTGCTAGGAATAGAGTTTGAAATGACAGACCTCGGAGTGATGCATTTCTGTTTGGGGATTGAAGTTTGGCAAGAGCCGAAACAGATCTTCATTTCACTGCTGAAGTATGCTGGAGAGATACTGAAGGCATTTGGCATGGCTGAGTGCAAGACAGTTGGTACCCCTATGGAGGTTGACACGAAGCTCTCAAACGAGGATTCATCACCATTGGTGGACGAAGCAAAGTATAGAAGACTTGTGGGCAGTTTGATTTAACTGTGGAACACGCGACCGGCGGACATCAGCTTTGCGACTGGTGTACTAAGCAAGTTTTCCAATAAGCCCCAGGAGAACCATTAGAGGGCAGAGATGCGGGTGCTGAAATACATTAAAGGCACACTTGATTATGGCATCACCTATACCAAGGGCAACATCTTGACCGGATTTTATGACTCGGATTGGGCAGGAGACATGGACAGCAGGAGATCAGTGACAGGTTACTGTTTCTCACTTGGATCTGGAGCTGTGTCATGAGTAGCAAGAAGCAACCTATAGTTGCTCTTTCTTCTACCAAGGTTGAGTACAAATTAGCATGCTTTGCTTCTTGCGAGGTAGTGTGGTTGAGGAGGATTTTGGGGGACATGGGTGTAGTGCAGAACAAGCCTATGCAGTTATCATGTGACAATCAGAGTTGCATGGCAATTGCAAAGAACCTTGTGTTGCACGCTCGCACAAAACACATTGAGATTCAATATCACTTTGTACGTGAGCTCATCATGGATGGAGAGGTCGACTTGGTGTACTGTCCGACTACAGAGAATGCTGCGGACATCTTCACGAAGGCTCTTGGAAGAGAATTGCTGGAGAGGCATCTTCATCCACTTGGCATTGGTCCGAAAAAGTAAGTTCACTTGCGGGTGGACATTGAGGGGGGGTGTTAGATATCAATGCTCCACTCTCGTGTAACTATGCGGGAACCAGCTAACTCTACGAACAGAGACTGTAGGTTAGTTGCTCTATTTTGTGCCATGGTTCTATCGTGTGGTTGGTGGCCTATTTCCGACCCCAATATAATATCCATCTCCACCTATAATATATTACTTCTCCCATGGTCCTTGGGCCATATCTCACTAAATGCAGGTGTGGGACTGCCTAGGTGGAGGGGTGGTGCATGGAGGACCCATGCCACCTTATCATTTTATGTTATTACTACCACCTTACATGTCATGGTGGTCCTCTTACATGGAAGGGTGGCACATGGTCATGCCCTACCACCTCAACCCTGGGCCTTATGCACACCATATTTTATTATACTATTGCCACACATACAAGCACACACACATATTTATGCCTTTTACTTTGGTCAAATTTATCCATAACAACACACACACTCACTCACTCACTCTCTCCCTCTCAGCCTATTTTGAATGCATGCAACATGAGGCTGGCCCTTTAGATGCAGAGCTATGCATGTGCTGCCTTGAAAGAGTGCAAGATATAAAGAGAAAGAGAGAGGGAGGGAGCACAATGGAAGTAGTGAGGAAGTGAGTGAGACAAAGATTCATACCATAAGTATGTTTCTTCTTGGGGCATTTTCTCTTGGCGTGCATTGATTGAAGTATATGTACAACATGGTAGGGATAAGGATGCATGATGCATGAGTGTATCCATCCAAATGTGGTAATCTATGCTTACATCTTGAAAGCCTATCATGTTGTTGTACGAGCGGCACAAGAAAATATATGTGCTAGTAGACGATGTGCCTATGGATATGTATATCAAATATGGTGCTTTGCTAGAGCACAATGCGTGCTCCCTTATCAAGATATCTTCTCTTGGAATGCATTTATCGCAAGTTATGTAGGAGAGACTATCAAATAATTTTGTGCTAGGTGGTGCTCTTTTCATCCTTTATGTCAAGTGCATTTCTTTAGCAAAACACAGTGCGTGCTTGAGGAGCTTCCTTCTCAGGCTATTGTCTCTTGGAGCACATTGATTACAGGACATGCAAAGCAAGGCCAAGGTGAGGATGCATGCAGCATGGTCCCTATAAACATTGTGACCTATGCTTGCTATTTTGTTGGGCAGTGATCCTGCGGACATGCACAATGATTTGGTAAAAGAATATTGGATTCATGAGCTGGGGTGTGTCTCCCTTAAAGCTATCATGGGCATCTGCATAGACCATGGTTGTATAGCACAACCAATGCATGCTGCCATGCAAGTAGCCATGTTAGCTACCATGCAAGCAACCATGACAGTAGAGAGCCGTACAAAATATGCCACATCAGTGCACAACATCCATTTCAGTAGATTGCCATGTGTCATTCAATGATTGAAACAGCTCAACCAACTTGATTGGGACAAATCTACCTAGGGTTAAGTCCATAGGCTTCCCCTGGTCAATCATTTTAAGGCCCAAGGGGCCCTGTGAAAGGCAACCCCCTTGGCCTCATTCCTCATTCACTTACAAGGTTGAAGAGTGTAGCCAATAGTAGTATTTTGCAACTAAGATTAGGCCATGATCAAGGGGCAATAGATCCACTCCATCCTTGGTGCCTATAGGACATCTTTCAGGACCGATTCATCGGGATAGTTGTAGCATCAAGGCAGCCCACTTCTACTCCTCTACAGTGAGGCTTTACCCCTCCATACAATACCTATTCTTTTAGCTATCTTCAACCCTGATGGGCATATAGTTATTCACTCATGTTTCTCTTCAGAGCTCCCTTACATCTCCCCCTCAATCTTTCACACTCACCTCACAATTTTACATAAGTTTATGAGTGTTTTCATCTCTCAGTTTCTATCTCTTGCATTCAACAATAGGATTTAGTGCTTCTCCATCTTACATTGGTATCAGAGTTCTAGATTTTATTTCATGAGATAATGAGGGTAAGTTAGGGACAACCCACTATTTTATGGTCCCTCTTATAGGAGCACACTTCTCCCTCTTATTAGAGGAGCACATTGATTGCATGATATGCATTGTAGGACAAGGTGAGGATGTTGGTAAGCTGAAAGGAAAGCAAAGAGTGGACACAGACTCAGAATACTTGCATTACTTGCATTATGGAATGAAGAAGAGTGAGGTCCTTAAGTAGGCACCTCATACATGCTCACTGACATCACTGATGACTTCAGAGCTCCACAATCATCTCCTCAATCTGCTCCTAGATTCTCTCAATCATCCTATGTGGCTCTCCACCACCTAACTGTGCCTCTAGCACTCACACATAGGAACCAAGGTGTGCCTGAGGCATACACCTTGAGATATCCCATCAAACCCCCCCTCAAGGGAATGCCTCAGGCTATGTCAAGGATACATCTAGTCTCATAGTTTCTCATGCCATCTCATGGTGGTCAAGGATAAATCTATGGCTAGGTTCTCATGCTAGCAAGGGTTACCTTGGGTGTAAGGTAAACAAAAGGGATACAAAAAGACCTTCCAATGGTTATCTCCCCTGCATGTACATGCACACAATGTCTGCAGGAGGTACCATGGAGCAAAACATACACATGGCCTACATCGTAAGGTGACCAGAGGTGTTTACAAAACACACAAAACACAATAGTTTATTTTCATTCATTTTGGAGGACTATCGAGGCCGAGTACCTTGACATAAAAAGAGAGATCTGGAGCATACATAGAGATGATTTAAAATGCATAATCTTCATGGGATGCCTCATCTTGTGGAGGCTCTTCAACTGAAAGTAGATTTGCATTTTCTATCTTTGCTTTGGCTCTGCAAAACTTCTCATTATGGTTGTTCTTGCCATAGTGCTTGCATGGATTAATTTTGAAGCAGTCCTTTGAAAGGTGATTTGTCTTTCCACAGTGATTGCAAGGGGTATACTTGCTCTTCTGGACTTTTACAGCATAAACAGTGTCATTGCCTTTCCTGAGCTCCATATGCCTTTCTTTTTCTTGGAGAGCAGAGATAATACCTTCAAGATTAGGATTAGAAAGATTTTCCAAAGTGCTAACTATGTGATCATAATCTTCAGGCATACTCTTAAGTAACACTGCCATAGCATCATCTGGAGTAATAGGAGAGTTGATAGAAGCAAGTTGAGTCATAAGACTCCGTATATAGTTGACATGAGCTGCCAAAGTAGTACCACTAGCCATCTTCAATTCAAAGAAAGAGATTTTAAGTGATAGTTTAGAGATGTGAGAGCTAGCACCAAAAATCATGTCAAGCTTCTGCCAAGCTTCTGAAGGAGACTCCAAGTCAAAGATATGGTGAATATAATCATCTCCTAAAGCAAGAGCAATGATACCATATGCTTTTTCTTCTCTAGCTGGATCCCTTGCCGGTCATGTCGGAGTTGAGGATTCTCCAGCATTAGAGGCCGTAGAAGAAGCGGTAGTAGGTTTGACAAGTCCCCATAGGTTCTCCCTCATCAATGCAAATTTCACCTTCATCTGCCATGTGTGGAAGCTCTTTCCATTGAACTTCTCTAGATTCAATAGGGTACCCATGAGAGGGTCTAACCCAGATATTGGGCAGTGTCTTTCTCTCTTACAAGGCAAAAAATAACTGAAAAGCTTCCAAAATATGAGCACTTGATGTAGCAAAGACTAGTGACCAATATTCAATCAATGATGCTTCTTCTTACATGCTTCATAGAGCTGTCAAAACCAAAAGGCTGAACTTGGAGGGCTTGTAGCTCACTCTTCAAAGCAAGGAAAAGAGGGCTTTTTGAAGCAAAAGAAAGCTCATATACCAGAGAGGGTTCAGCATAGAGGTTGGACGAAATGGTGTGCACTTTTGCCCGGGGGAGTTGCTACAGGCTGAACCTGAGGCTGAACCTGATTTTTGGCGATTTCTCCTTTGTTACTGAACCAAATGACCTGAAAAATGGCTCAAAATCTTTTTCTTGAGGTCGCCCATTTACTCCTAAGAGGGCTCAGGTAATGGCGGAGCAGGCAGGGAGTATTGAGCAATAGAAGAAATTTGTTGTTTGGAGAATGGCAGCCAACAGAGACGTTTTTTTCTCAATTGCTTACAGGTGGAAGTTTGCCCATACTAGAGGAGTTTCCAGCTCAGAGGGTTTGGGCAATGGTCGTCTGTAGGCGGAGAACCAAGCTCTCAAAGATTTTGGGAAGAAGGAGAAAAATGGAGAAGAAGAAGATGAAGAAGATGATGATGATGTGGTAGAAATGGGCTCAAGGGGGATCAAAGGGCTCTGATACCATGTTGGTAAGCTGAAAGGAAAGCAAAGAGTGGACACAAACTCAGAATACTTGCATTACTTGCATTATGGAATGAAGAAGAGTGAGGTCCTTAAGTAGGCACCTCATACATGCTCACTGACATCACTGATGACTTCAGAGCTCCACAATCATCTCCTCAATCTGCTCCTAGATTCTCTCAATCATCCTATGTGGCTCTCCACCACCTAACTGTGCTTGTGGGCACCTAACTGTGCCTCTAGCACTCACACATAGAAACCAAGGTGTGCCTGAGGCATACACCTTGAGATATCCCATCAGAGGATGCATGCAGCATCAAGGCATACTCCAAATCCAATGATTTGTGCTTGCATCTTGAAAACATGTGGTAGTGTAGGAGCACTGCAAGATAATTTTGTGCTATTCAATTCTCACAAGGGCATCTATGCCAAGTGCAATGCCCTGAAAAAAGCACAATGCATGCTTGAGGAGCTTTCTTCTCTAGAACTTTTTACAACTTCTTGGTTAGTCATTTTAAGGCCCAAGGGGGCCTATAAAAGGCTTGGTCTCATTCCTCATTCACTTACAAGGTTGAAGAGTGTAGCCAATAGCAGTGTTTTGTAGCTAAGATTAGGCCACGATCAAGGGGCAATAGATTCACTCCATCCTTGGTGCCTATAGGACATCTTCTAGGACCAACTCATCAGGATAGTTGTAGCATTAGGGTAGCCCACTTCTACTCCTCTATAGTGAGGCTTTACCCCTCCATACAATACCCATTCTTTTAGTTGTCTTCAACCCTAATGGACATACAGTTATTCACTCATGTTTCTCTTCAGAGCTCCCTTACATCTCCCCCTCAGTCTTTCACACTCACCTCACAATTTTACATAAGTTTACGAGAATCCAATGATCTGTACTTGCATCTTGAAAACATGTGGTAGTGTAGCAGCATTGCAAGATAATATTGTGCTATTCAATTCTCATACGGGCATGTATGCCAAGTGCAATGCCTTGACAAAAGCACAATGCGTGCTTGAGGAGCTTTCTTCTCTAGAACTTTTTACAACTTCATTATAGAATAATGTGAAGTGATGATTAAATATTGATGGAACACTTTTGCTTTTAGAATATAGAATTGAACATTTTTGTAATAGCTTCATGGCTTCATCATACGAGGTGATGATTCTTCATATGCTTCTCCAACAGCACTGGAATAAATTACATGGAAGTAAGAATTTACATGTTTAGCCAAACAACCATCTGCATGTTTTCATTGTAGGTAATCCGATACAATCATCATCAAAGTATCTTGATCCTCACTTAACAATTACCTCCCATTGTGACATCCATTACATCTGGTTGGTCCTATTTATTTATTTTGCTTCCATCCATTTGTTTTTTACTACATCAATATAGATGCAATGTATATATGTATCTCTTAGAAATAGACATACAAAAAATGAAATATGTACCAAACAAATATAGATGCATAATTAAATTTAATCTAACTTTATCAGTTTTTCATTGTAGTTACTCCCGTATAGTCATCATTGGATCTCCAGCAATTATTAAACCATTACCTCACATTGTCGCCTTCATTCAATCACATTGGTGAAATTAAACTCTCTCTCTCTCTCTCTCTCTCTCTCTCTCTCTCTCTCTCTCTCTCTCTCTCTCTCTATCTCTCAAACTCACACACACACAAACAAACACAAAAACAAAAATAAATTTTTTGGGCTACAACTCTCTCTCTCTCTCTCTCTCTCTCTCTCTCTCTCTCTGACTTACTTTTTTTAACATATATCTTTAAAATATATATATACACTATGTTTTAAAATAATAAAATGAAGTAAAAGAAAGAGTTTTTTATATAAAAATTGTTTTCCTACTAGCAATTCATTTATTTAGGTAAAATGTAAAATCTTTTAAAAATGTTTATGATTATATTTTGTTTTCTTGCTCAAACAAACTAGGTGACATGTATATATGAGAAAAAAAAGATTAATATTTATAATAAGAACTAACTCTGTGTGTGTGTGTGTGTGTGGGTGTGTGTGTGTGTGTGTGTGTGTGTGTGTGCATGTGTGTGTGTGTGTGTGTGTGTGTTAAAGCCACCCAGAATGTAAGAAAATAATGATTATCATATACATATAAATTTGTAGATAAATATTGACTACTTTAGTAAGCTAATTATCAATGTCATAGTTGAAATAGTAGAGTATTAAAATATTTAAATACATGGCTATAAAAAAACGTCTACATACAATGGTCTTTTAGGAAGGACATAGACTTAAACCTATATAGAAAAAATTCCAATAAATATTTTAAATCAAATACAGCTATTATTATAACAATAAGGACTCATAAGCAATGGGTCTATTTTGAAATTATATTATAGGCAAAATTATCTTAGATAAATCATACTTTGATCCTTTTAGGATGATTCATTTGCAATCCACCAATATCCCTTCATTTTCAAGACAAAAAGCTATAGTCTTTGAAAACAAGTTAAAGTCCATTCAAGATCTATGTGAACACAATGAAAATTTTAATTCTATAAATCCAAAATATATGAACTACTTATATAGCAAAATAAATTCAGATAATGATAGAGCAATAAGAGGATTTATGGGGAAATCATTAGAAAATATAATTGCAAGGATTTGTTGTATCGAAGATAGCATGAAGGCAACAAATGACCAAATGCAATATCTTCTAGGAAGATCTAATGATGGTTCTATCGTGTGTAGGCTGCAATTGAATATCTCAAAGGAACAAGTTACAATAAAATAAACTAAGTCATAAGCTAGACCAAGGTGCAGCAAGTTGAATTTGAACTTACCTTGGATTTCTTTTATTGATATTATACATTGCAGATACTATTTTGAAATAAATTTTCTCTTAAATAACTCATACTTAGATTCTTTTAGTATGATTCATTTGCAATAACAAAAATTTAGAAGAAGAACAATTTAATATAAAAAAGTTCAACAAATACTGTAACAACAAGAAAGATATAGAAAAATATATAGTCATGTTTGTTTTTAGGAGATGGTGGAACCACAATCGTTACATCTTCATAAGAGAAGAATTTTGCAATTGACACATAAAGCACATTGTCATCTTGCTAGACAAAGAACAATCTTCAAATTAAATGCAACTACAAACATAATGAGAAATGTGGAATACTTCTCTAATGGGGCAATGAATTTGCAAGAATCTCAACTCTAGAAAGAAATACATTAGAGAATCCAAACACAAGTAGAAGGATATCTATTCTTGCAACTAGGTCCTCTAGACGATCAATAGCAAGAGAACACACTGCCAAAAACATGGGTACAATATCAAATAAAGATGAGTGTCTCTCTATACTCTTTCAATTTCCTTTAAAAGATGATATACAACACCCATCTCTGTATCCAATGGTGTTTTGTGCTCCTACAATTCAATCACTAGGACCTATGAATCAAATTTGTAGCTTTTGCAATGCAAAACTATGGAAGCAAGAAACAAGAACAAACATGGATCAAGTTGTGGGAAAGCACTGGTTGGTCATGTAAACTTATTACCATTACAAGATCCACCAAAAATATTGAAATATTTATTACATTGCAATGACTCTAGATGGAAAGCATTTAAGAAGAATATAAGGGCTTACAATAGTGTGATGGCTTTTGTCTCCCTGGGTGCTCAAATTGATAAAAGGTTTATTGGAAATAGAGGAATACATAACTTTCGAGTTCATGGCAGTGTATATCATAATCTTGGTACATTATTGCCTGATGAGAATAGACAAGAGGTCCCACGGTTTGCAAAACTATATGTTTATGACACGGATCATGAAACTAGAACATCGTTTGAAAGGAATTCCTGGTTTGGACCAGGGCATTTTGGAAGAGTTACAAAGAATGATGCATACATGCAATCCATATGCAACAACATTGGTAGCTGTAGGGGAAGTTTTGAGAACAAATCCATTTGCAAATGTAAAAATGGTGATCTATGAGAGTCGTGCAACATCTAGGCAATACTTAGTTCCAACTGCTAGCAAAGTAGCAGCTATCATGCCAGGCCAAGGAGATGACTATGATGTTGGAAATAGAGACATTCAAATATTAAGCCGCAATGGACATGTCAAAAGAATATCTAATTTGCATCGATCATACATGCCACTCATGTATGTTCTTCTATTTCCTCGAGGGGAGGATGGTGGGCATGTGAACATGCCATATAGAGATGTTCCTAGCCACATATTATTGCATGATATACAGAGGCAAAAGTGTGTCACACAAAGACAATATTATGCATACCATTTGCAACAAGTAAGAACATATGCAAATTCATGCCTTCTACATGGGGGAAGATTACTCCAACAGTACATTGTTTATGCATATAGTAGCATGGAAGAATCTAGGTTAATATGGATACACAACAGTTAGGCATCTTTGCGTGCAGAGGTTTATCAAGGATCAACAGACATGGTAAATTCAAATGATGGTACATTTAATTATTGGGCAATGATGTAGGACGTAGAGTTGTCTTGCCATCATCCTTCATAGGAGGACCAAGGTATATGTGCCAATTATATCAAGATGTAATGGCAATTGTAAGGAAAAGAGGAAAACCTAATTTATTTATTACATTTACTTGCAATCTGAAATGGGTTGAAATATCAGAAGGACTTTTGCAGGGCAGAGTGCACAAGACCGTCCAAATCTGACAACATGTGTCTTCTATCAAAACCACAAAGATATGATGCAATCAATTTTGAAGGATAATTTGTTTGGCAAAGTAGCTGGATATGTTTCTGTGATATAATTTCAGAAGAGAGGTTTGCCACACTCACATATACTATTGATTTTGGAAGGTGCATATAAACCTTTAGAGGTTAGCCACTATGACCACTTGGTATGTGTAGAAATACCTGATGAGACATTATTTCCTGAGTTGCATGCAATTGTCAAGCAATGTAATGTTCACGGCCCATGTGGTGCATTCAATGCCTCTGTTAATTGCATGATTGATGGCAAATGCAATCGACATTACCCATGTTCATTCTCTCAATGTACTATTTTGGGTAATGATGGTTATTCTGTATACATGTGTAGAGATGATGGTAGAAAGATACAGGTAAGAGAGGGTGTTGTAGACAATTGTTGGATTGTGCCTTTCAATCCTTTCCTATCAATGAAGTACAAGGCACACATCAATATTGAAGTTTGCTCCACTATCACATCTGTTAAATATTTGTACAAATCTGTATATAAAGGTCATGATAGGGCTACAACCAAGATGCAAATGGAAAACCCTATAGAAGATCAAGGTGAATTAAACAATCCAAACAATGGCATCATAGCTAAGATTAGCATGTATTTAGATGCACGGTATGTGTCAGCATCACAAGCATGCTGGAGGATTTACGAGTATGAAATGCACGATGAAAAACCAGATGTCCAAAGATTGCAAGTTCATCTTCCAATGATGAATAGTGTAATATTTTGAGATGATGATGATTTGCAAAATGTAGTGGATAGGGATCAAAATAGAAAAACAACTTTTACTGAATGGTTCCAATGCAATGAATTGCAATACAAAGCAAACAATTTACTTTATGGTGACTTTCCAAGAAAATGGGTTTGGAACAAGCCAAACAAGAAATGAACCAAAAGAAAATCAGGTAACAGTATCGGTCAAATGTACAATGTTTCACCATCTATTGGAGAGCAATACTTCATGCGTATGTTGCTAAATACTTGCAAGGGTTGTAAGTCCTTTGATGATTTGCAAACTTTTGATGGATAGCTTCATCCTTCATTCAAAGTGGCATGCTTAGCTAGAGGTCTATTGGAAAGTGATGAAGAGTGGTTTGTTTGTATGCAAGAAGCTTCATTCTATCAAAATAGCATGCAATTAAGACATTTATTTGTCACAATTTTGGTCTTCTATGAGCCCACATATCCAGGACTTTTATGGGACAAATTTTATCAGCATTTTCAGATGATTTTTTCCATGCATTGCAATTAAGTGGTGAGAATATAATTGATTGTCATTCAATAGCAGAAAAGAAGTCGTTATTGCATTTACAACAAATTCTTCAGGAACATGGCAGAAGGTTGGAAGATTTTAATGGATTACCTACTATAGACGGAATGTATTTCTCTAATACAAATGATTTATTCCAAGAAGAGAGGATGTTTGATTCTGTGCAATAGAAATAAATTTCTCAAGAGATGGAAAGAACTCTAAATGATTGTCAGCGACCTGCCTTTAATCAAATATTGGCAACAATATATGAAGAGATAGGTGAGGTTTTCTTTCTTGATGGTCCAAGAGGATCTATAAAATCCTTCCTCTATAATTGCTTGCTCTCTCGGCTGCATGGAGAGGGTTTAGGATTTTCATTTCGACCTCGTGCAAATCTCTTGGAAGATATATATTTCTCAGTGGAGGAATAATCTAGCAATCATCTTTGTTTTCAAAGAGTTTTCAAAACCTTTAGTCAAAAAGGGAGGATACATACCTCATGGCCTCAAGATTTAGTAATTGGTCTATAAAACTAGGAACTCGAGAGTTGGTCTATCAAGTTGTGGAGATTCGGGTTTAAAAAGTAAATGAAGGGGTGAAGCATGGGATGCAGCAAGAGAATTGATGGTGGGGGGCTCAGGGGGGTCACTATGTAGATCCTCTATATCATGTGCATTTGAGGCCCATTTGTAAAACCCCTTATTCGTAAATTTATCATAAATAAAATATGCCATTTCTTTATTGTGGATAACCCCTTTATATGATACCCTTTTGTATGTGAAAATTTTGTAAAAATGGAACAAAAAAATTCCTTTTGTTGAACCCATGTGGTATGGTTACATATTTATGAATGAAACCCCGAGGTGGGGGACACTTCCCTTTCCTTCAACTTTTTGTTACCTAGACAAACAATTGGATGCTCAAACTCCAAATTATTTATCATCATCTTCTTCATTAGATCCCTCTCTATTATAGAGCTTTAGTTAGCTCATCATCATAAATGGTATTGGATCAGCTTCATGTAAACACCATTTTATTTATAGACGTGCTCACTACATATGCCACCCTTTTGAAGCATGATCATCCCTACCAGTTGGGGATAGTGGTAGATTCAAGCCACTAATTTAGTTTGTGTTTAATGATGATGTATAACCTTTTTTATTATCGTTAGTGTGATTTAAAAATCCCAAGTTGTAGTACAGAGCCAAAGATGCTAGAATGGCTGGAAAAAAAGGCACCTTCCTTTAAATCTCAATTTGTTTGTTTGTTTGTTGCCTAGGTACTAACTACGAGGGTGTAAGTGTCAACATTAGCTGCTCATACATAATGGATGGATTGTTCTATAAGAAATCTCCTTAGAGGATTGCAAAACAAGACAGAGGATTGCAAAACAAGACACAGGCTTCCACAACCTCCCATTTTCTTTGTAGCAATGTCTTGTTGATGAGGTGTGAGAGGTTTGCTCAGTGTATGTGTAATTCCTCCATTGTAGGCAATATATGGGAGTAGCTACTCTGGAGGTGGCTCTACCATGATTCCTCCATTGTAGGCGATATTGTTGAGATATCGAGCTCCACTCACGATATGCCAGGGTGACCGTTGTGCATTTATGTCACCGACTTGTTAGCTGTAGACGCGGTTGGTACACTGCCCACGAATAATAGCTGGATGATAGCTATCCTTATCTACTCTAGTTTGTGGCTCAGTTAGTACGCCACCTTAGTTAGTTGAGTTTGGTTTGAGACCCACATATAGGGTTCTTCTATTTCTTTGTACTTGAGTTCTTTTGGCTTTCACAAATAAGAAGAGGAAAATTGTTTTCAGCCTCCACCTTTGTGTGTATTCCCCCATTGTGCATGTGAGAAAGTCGCAAGTGAGACTCCTTCCCTCTCTCCCACTATCTTCACATGGTATCAGAGCCTTGTTCGTGGTAAGGAGCTCAAGAAAGCAAACCAAGTTCATGGTAAGGAGCTCAAGAAAGCAAACCAAGTTCGTGGTGTCCTGGTAAGAGGACCAGTGTTGCTTTCCTATTTCGAGTTTGGGAGCAAATCTCTGCAGGTAGCACAACCAGAAGTGCAAGAGTGCACTGTCTCAGATTGAGACGCCCTTCGCGGTGTGGTGAGAGCACAGTATATGCTACGGGAAATGCGCAAAGCCCTCAGTGACTTTATTTTTCTGATTCGAGGCCATTTCGGGGCCCGTTTTGAAGGCGAAAGTTCTTTGCAAGTACTCAGAAAAAGGCCCTATTTTGGCTTTGCAACCACTGCTCGGCTAGTCGGTGAAAAGTTGCCACAGAAATTGCATCGTATGCCTGTGTGTAGAGATATTGGGAGTTGCAGAATCATGCTTGTTGCCTGTTGATGCAAAATCGTCACTAGGAAGTGACTGTGTGGTGAAATACCACTTTCGTCAGTTTTGCAGATCTGCCCGTGTGAGACAAAAGCTGTGTTTTTTGCAGTGACAGAATATTTTGCAGTGTTCTGTAATGGCATCTGATTCTCTTTCGTAGATTGTCACTGAAAAGCTTGACAAGAACAACTTCCAGGCATGGAAGTTTAGAATGACAAATTTCCTTATGGGAAAAGTCTATTGGGAGTTCATTACAGGAAATGAAGAAGAACATGTTCTTCCTAATGTTCCCAATCAACAGGAAATGCAGGCATTTAAAGGATGGCATGAGAGAGCTAGAAAAGTTATGTATTGGCTGTATATCAGTATTTCGGACTCTATGATTGTGCATATTCAGGATGCAAGTACGCCAAAGGAGGCATGGGATACTTTGGCAAAAATGTACAGCACAAATATGCAAGCCAGGAAAATGCAGCTCAAACAAGTTGCACAATGTGCAGAGAGAAAATTTGAGCATAAATGACTACCACATGAAGGTGAAGAAAATTGCAGATGCACTTGCTTCTATTGGGTCACCAGTGGAAGATGATGATCTAGTTTCTGTGACCTTGAATGGTCTAGGAAAGGATTATGCACAGTTTCGGACATCCATTGCCGTCCGTGAAAAATTTCCTGATTTTGAAGAGTTGTTTGCTCTTCTAATTTCTGAAGAGCAGAGAAATGGGGGTGCATCTTCTTCAGGAGGAACTTCAAAAGAAACTGTCTTCTACTCAAATGCTGGAAGAGGTAGAGGCAGAGGTAGAGGAGGCCGATCTGCAGGCCATGGTAGAAATCAAAATATGCACCAAACTCAAGAAACCAGTCCTATGCAGGAGGACGTGGTAACTCTAGAGGCAGGGGGAGCCAAAGAGGCCGTGGTGGATGGCAGAGAGGCCAAAATGCAAACAACAATGTTGAATGCTACTATTGTGGTAAAATGGGTCATATGGCTAAGGACTGCTACAAAAAGTAGAATGACATTATGAATGGAAAATTGCAGCAAGGCAATTATGCATCTTCCAGTAGACAGGGTGATGACAGAAATGAGCATCTATTTATGGTGCAGCATATGACCAATTCTGTGACAAGTGCAGAAGAACGAAATGATGTGTGGTATGTTGACTCAGGTGTGTCAAACCACATGACAGGTCATGCAGAATGGATGCAGGATGCAAGGAAAATAGAAAAGCCAGGATTTGTGGAGACTGGTGATGATACTGCACATCCTATTGTGCAGATTGGTAAAATTCCTTTGTCTATGCAGGATGGGAAAAAGAAATACCTGTCCGATGTATTTCATGTCTCGAACATCACCAAGAACCTGGTTTCTGTTGGTCAAAAGGATGAGCAGGGCTTGCAGGTCAGATTTAATCCTCATGGATGCTTTGTTGAGGATATGAAAAATAACGGTCGCTTGATAGCAAAAGGAAAGAAGAAGGGCAGGATGTTTACGCTGGATGCAAACATGCCTGAATTGAGTGCAACAATGTTTGCACATGGGACCGGTGTAGTTGCAGATATTGATATCTGGCACAAACGCATTGGTCATGTTAATATACAGTGACTTAAATCAATGCAAGCCCAAAATATTGTTGCAGGATTGCCTAAATTCAAGGTTGCAGAAATGCACAAGGTTTGTGAAGCCTGTCAATTTGGGAGATAGGCAAGGAAACCTTTTCCTAGGCATGTTCAAGAGAGTAAAAAGCCATTGGAATTAATCCACTCTGATGTGTGGACTACTAAGGCTACATCTATTGGAGGCTGTCACTATTTTGTCACATTTATTGATGACTTCAGCAGAAAACTTTGGGTGTATTTTATGAAAAAGAAAAGTGAAGTGTTTGGGCACTTCAAAGCTTTTAAAGCTATGGTTGAAAAAGAAACAGGCCTGCAAATAAAATGCCTAAGGTCAGATGGAGGGGGAGAGTACCTCTCAAATGAGTTTGCAAGGTTCTTGCAGGAGCATGGTATAAAGCAGCAATATTCATGCAGTGATACCCCACAGCAAAATGGAATTGCAGAAAGGAAAAACAGGCATATTGGAGAGGTATCTCGGGCCATGCTAAATGAAAAAGATCTACCAGATTATTATTGGGCTGAAGCAGTTGCTACAGCAGTTTATATAATGAACAGGACTCCCACTGCAACAATACATGGCATGACGCCAGAGGAGATGTATACTGGTAGAAAACCAGACATTTCTCATTTGAAAATTTTTGGTTGCATTGCCTATGTCCATGTGCCAGATGAGTTGAGGTCCAAGTTGGATCCAAAAGCTGAGAAGTGCATCTTTATTGGTTATTCTCTGCAGCAAAAAGGGTATAGATGCTATAACCCTTCTACTCGTAAGTTTATAGTGAGCAGAGATGTTGTTTTTGATGAGATGAGCAGCTGGTATAAACCAGTAAATGTGATGATTGATGTAGATGCACAAAATGGCAATGCTGCACAGAATTCACAGCAGCAATCACAAAATATCAGTGGACCTGTAGTGTCGTCTAGCAGTGGTTCACATACTTCGCCATGGACAGGCAGATTGAGATCAGGAGAATCTCCTCAAAGCAATGCAGAGAGTGGTATGCAGGTATCACAAAAAGGAAAAGAGAAGGTAGATCAGCCCATGTTTGATGTGAATGCAGGTCACTCTTATGTGGATGGTGAATCCAGTGGCTCAGAACAGAGCATTGATGATGAGTTGGGTATTCCTTCTATTGTTACACCTGGAGTAATGAAGACCAGGGATGTTTTGAGAGCACCTAGAAGTGAGCCTATTTTGCGCAGGTCTACCAGGGTTAGGTATCCTGTGGATAGGCTGAAATATGATGGATTTACAGCCATTCACTATGCCTATATGGTCAAAGTGATACAGGAACCAGAACCCACTTCTTTTGAGCAAGCCATGGGAAACGAAAAATGGGAGAAAGCCATGGATGAAGAAATGGATGCCTTGGAAGCAAATGCTACATGGGAATTGGTGCCTTTACCTAAAGACAAGAATGCAATTGGCTGTAAGTGGGTTTATAAGATCAAGCACAATGTAGATGGTTCTGTGAATAGATACAAGGTAAGATTAGTTGTCAAGGGGTATGCACAGACATATGGCATTGATTATGAAGAAACTTTCAGTCCCATTGCAAGGATGGCAACCGTAAGAGCAGCCATTGCTATGGCTGCATCAAAGGGATGGTCTTTACATCAGATGGATGTAAAGAATGCCTTCTTGCATGGTGATTTGCAAGAAGAGGTCTTTATGGAGCAGCCACCAGGTTATGTTCATGCTCTTCATCCTGAGTTTGTTTGCAGGTTGAAGAAAGCCTTGTATGGCTTGAAGCAAGCACCTAGAGCATGGTCTGACAAGATAGGACAGTATCTTGTCACTATTGGCTTTTAGATTTCCAAGGCAGATTTCTCACTCTATGTGAGAAAAACAGAGAAAGGTATTATGCTGCTTGTCATTTATGTTGATGATTTGATCATCACAGGTGATAGTGATGAAGATATCCTTCATGTGAAAATGCTATTGAAGCAGAAGTTTGAAATGAAGGATTTGGGAGAGCTGCGTTATTTCTTGGGCATTGAGGTGATTAGATCACCAAGTGGGATACAGCTCTTGCAGAGGCAGTATGGATTGGACATGCTGTCCAAATATGGGGGATGACAGGCTGTAAGCCTATTTCAGTTCCTTTGGAGCAGAATGTGAAGCTGAGCAAGGATGCAGTGAGCTTCTGGAAGACCCTACTATGTACAAATGCATAGTAGGAAGTTTGATTTATATGACTATTACCAGGCCAGATTTAAGCTATGCTGTTGGATTGGTAAGTCAGTTTATGCAAGCTCCAAGGAAACTGCATTTGGATGCGGCTAGACGCATACTCAGGTATGTGAAGTCCACAATGCAGTATGGACTATTTTATGAGGCTGGGGTTCAGACAACAAGTGGTAGGTTTGCATCAACTACAAGAAGCTCAATGCGGCCATGAAAAGAGATCATCATCCTTTGCCATTTCAGGACATCATTCTGGAGAAGGTGAGTAGCCATGAGATGTACACTTTTTGTGATGGCTACTCTGGGTTTTATCAAGTCCAAATTGCAGCAGAAGATGTGTACAAGACTACATTTTCCACACCCTAGGGCACTTTTGCTTTCAAAGTGATGCCATTTGGTCTTACCAATGCTGCAGCTACATTTCGACGGTTCATGCAGATGGTCTTCGCCCCTTATTTGGGGATTTTCTTGGAAATGTTTTTAGATGACTTTTGCATATTTTCTACACGAAGTGAGCACATCATGAACATTTGCATGGCTTTACAAAGAATTAATGAAGCAAATGGCAGCCTCAACCCCAAGAAATGCACTATTGGGGCCACTCAAGGAAGATTGCTTGGGCACATAGTCTCAACAGATGGCATTAGGCCTGATCCAGATAAGGTTGATGCAATTCTTAAGCTCTCTCCACCCACCACAAGGCGTCAGGTGCATTCCTTTGTGAACTTGGTAGGATATTACTAGCACTTCATTGATTAGTATGCTACTTTGACTAGACCCATGACTATGTTGTGTTAATTTTTCATGGAATGAAGAATGTGATCAAAGGTTTGTGCAAATCAAGGAGGCTCTTACATCTGAGCCTATTCTCCACAACCTCGATTGGTCCAAGAACTTTTATATCAACCCAGGGTTTGGAGAGCACACTTTGGCAGGGATTCTTCTCTAGCAAGGGGAAGACCGATTCATGTATCCCATTTGGTTTGCTTCACGGCAAATGCTTCAAACAAAGCAATGCTATTTTGATGCCGACAAGCATACTCTATCCTTAATGTTTTGCAATTAAAACTTTAAGCATTATGTGGCTTATAGAGCTTTTGTCATTATTTCAAGCAATGGTCTTGCAAAGCAGGTTTTGCAATTGCCTAATCCCCTTGGCCGGTTGGCTAAGTGGTTAGTAATCCTTCAAGAGTATGATTTTACCTTTAAAATTGTAAAAGAAGGTTGTTCTAATCTAAAGAATGCCTTAATTGACTTGGAAGAAAGTCCTGAAGTGAACCTTGTAGTAGCCATGGAAGCAGATGATCCATGGTATTGAGGTATCTACAAGTTTCTGGCTACCTTTTCTTTTCCACCTGACTGCACCAGTTATGAGCGGAAGAAGATCCGCAAAAATAGTAGGTGCTATACACTCTTTGATGGGGTGTTGTATTGCCAAGGCATGGATGGTGTATTAAGAAGAGCTATTGATGTAGAAGAAGTACCCAAAGTATTGTAGCAATACTATGATGGTTTTGTGGTGGACACTATGCAGCAAATTACACCACCAAGAAGATTCTACATGTAGGGTATTACTAGCCAACTATATTCAAAGATGTAGCTATGTATTGCAAGACCTATGAGCCCTGCCAATTCTTTGGTAAGAAGGATTTATGGCCTAGGCAACATCATCCTGTGATGTCCATTCATCCATTTCAGAAATGGGGTATTGATTTTGTGGGCCCTCTACCAATGATAGCCCGCAAGAAAAAGTACCTTTTGGTGGCTACATAATATGTCACCAAGTGGGCTGAAGTTGTAGCTCTCTTGGTAGCAAATGGTAAGGTAGTCTCAAATTTCATCTTTGAGCACATATCTACACGTTTTCAGACACCTATGGAGATTGTGTCCGATCATGGGAGTCCATTCTTGAATGAAGCTGTAAAGTCGCTCATGGAACATATGGGTATCGATCATCACACTTCCAGCATTTATTATCCACAATCCATGGGTCAAGTGGAGCAGGTCAATGGCCTCTTGTGCATGTCCATAGAAAAAATGATGGATAAACATCGGGGCCAGTGTGATCAAAAAGTTGCTGAGGTAGTTTGGGCATACAATATTACTCACAAGACATCCACTGGACACGTCCCATTTGAATTAATATATGGTACCGAAGTAGTTTTGCCACTCAAGATAGAAGTACCTACACTAAGGTTGGCACAAGAACAAAAGATGTTACAAGATGAACAAGTTGAAGCCAGGTTGATTCAACTTGAAAAATTGGATGAGACCCTGCAGCATGCTTTGCATCATGCAGAGATCCAAAAGAATTGACAAAAAGCCCACTTGGATGCCAAGATCCATAAGGGGTGGGAGCATCATTTTGCAGAAGGAGCCATGGTGTTGTGCTTGGATAGTAGATTGGACCACCAAATGGACAAAAAGTTTCTTCTGAAGTGGTTTGGACCATACCAGGTCATCAAGGAACACAACAATGGATCAATGGAGGTTCATGACGACACAGGAGGAAAGTGTTCAACAAAAGGCATCTCAAGCCTTTCTTTGTTCGGTTGTGACCCAGGCATGGGCATGCTGTGCATTCCATGCTTGGAAAAGGGGGAATCTATTACCACCAAAAAATTTCCATTGTAAATGTAATAAGTAGAAGTGAATATTTGTGTGTGGCATTAGTAGAATATAATATGGAGTGGAAAGGGCCCAAGGTTGAGGTGGCAGGGCATGTCCATGTGCCACCCTTCCAAGTAAGAGGACCCATAGGTGTGTTGTACGGAACAAATAATATAGTATGGTGAGATGGCATGGAATCTCCATGTGCCACCCCTCCACCTAGGCGGTCCCATGAAATATTAAGTGATATATGGCCAAGGCCAATGGGACATATTGTATTTCATTGGTAGAGGTGGCAAGGCATCTTAGACTTTCTCATCTATGTGGGCTAGACCCATGTGGAATAGTCCAAGGGATAATATTTTCATAAAGGAAAAGTAGGATGAGGTAGCAAAGCATCTATGTGCCAACCCTCCACTTGGGTGCGTACATATTATGAGCGGAAACCCTTGAGCGGATTATCCGAGCAACACTCAATGGAGTTATACTTGAATGAATGTTTTTTTATGAAATATCTTTTTTTTAAAACCTCAATCGACAGCTCTCATATTAGCTGCATGCATGTACCAAGGTACAAAGAGCCAAAGACATATACCCTTGGTTTGAATGCTCTCATGATGCAATTGTGTGTATTATATTTGCACATTCATTGTATTTTCTATAAGCCTCAACATGCCAACAAAATTAGGACTAGTGGCATTGTTCACTTTTAAGTAGATATGCTTATTAATACCTCCCCTCAAGCTTGTGAGATTGCCAACAATTATTTGTTTTTAGTCTTTCGAAACTCAATAGAGGGATGGATATATATTTTAACAATCAAAGATGTAAACTATGAATTCGCCTAAAAATTCAAACCTAAAAATTACAACTTGCCATACATTTCCAAAACAACTATGACATGTTCATATTATTAGGTCAAAGACCATTAAAATCACATGATTCAGAAGCCATAATCTATCAATCCATAAGAAGTTAAGGTTTGCATAAGAAGGTAATGGCTATCCATCCATAAGAAACCAGGTCTACATGAGATGATAATGAAAACATGAGAAATTAAGTTTTGCATCAATCCATAAAAAGCCAGGACATGCTCTCTAGACCTCATCAGCCAAGTCATCTATGTAGTCTAGATGCCCATGATGCCTCTCCACCAACTCATAATCGAATGTGCTATCTCCTGCCATTTGGGTAGCCACATCTTCTGCATAGCAAGGCAGAACACTAAGCTCAATTAGTCAGTATCTAACCATGCTTAAATTATACACATAGATCAAATAAATTACTCACTAATCAAGAGGTGCATCAAAGTCATAGTCTGTCTCCTCATCATCTATCATGAGGACTGCTTGATTCACACTTGAAGGCCCTGCCTCTGTGAAGTTGTCTCTAAGCATGCCTTCTAAGTATCCTATGCAAATCTCTTTGTCATTGTCCACTGCCATGCATGGACGTCCTGAGTGAATTGCTGCTTTCATCCCAGGTGCTGTACCTGCACCAAGCTCAAGCACAGAGCCTCCAATGGGACACAACAACTCCATGAACATCAACATCATGGAGCTACTCTTCTCCAACCCACCACGCCACTGTCCACCCTTTCCCTCTTTTATGCACCGTACACTTGAAGGCAAGTAATGAGTGATGAAATAATTGTCCATGCACACCTTAAGGGATTGGGAAACTTTATTTGCCCTATCAAGATAGTGATGTGCCTTCTTGCCAATCCTAGAGAACAATAGGATTTGAAAGGCAGTAATCTACATAAAACATAGATTGAAAAAGTTAATGGAGAATACTAAAATACGAACAAACAAGAACATGACAATCATGTAAATAGCCAAATGACATACCTTGACACCAAAGCCAACATTATCCGCAACATCAATGCAATCTCCCGTCTCCACGATCCATCTACATGTACTAACTATAAGATACCAATAGCTGAATGCAATTCACATAAACAGACATTATCAACTGTGATATATTGCTCACCTACAAGAAACCTCTAGTCTCATTTGTCTTGCCAAACGCTCAACGAATGAAGTGGATATAGGTGAACACATCACCAATGTCCATCCATAATCATCCATCACAGATGAAGCAATAGCAAGTGAGCATGAGATATGCTCCTCATTTAGAATGTTCCATCCAGGGATTCCACCCTTGATTCCACTCACTATTGATCCTGTAGGAAGGTCAATCAAGCAAAAATCCACACTCCATGCAGCATTTTTTCCATTGCGTGACTTCTTCATGCCACCAAGTTCATGGTAAAAATTTCTTATGATTTGAAAAGCCCCATCATACTTGTATTGCTTAACTTCTTTTCCAAGTGATACATAATCATACTCCCAAACTTTGTAGTTCTCTTGTGAGATACGAGTTGCAAATGATGAGAAAGTGGACAAAGGAACATAAACCATATCCGTATTACACACTTTCTTGCTAAGAAGAGACTCCTCCTTTCGTGGATCATTGTCTACAATAACAAAGAATCCTAAATTAAATTTGTAGGAAGCTTCTAATCACTTTGAAACATGAAAGAAAGAGTTATAAGAAAATAGACCTGTGTTAGAAGTGCCCGTTGGTTTAGGTCTTCCACCTCGTTTGTTATTTGGAGTCACATGACTTGCCTTTTGCTTTTCTACTATTGCTTTTTGCTCCTCTTCAAGCCTCTTCTTTTGTGCCTCATCCATGTTGCCCGACGAACCCGAGTTTGACTTGCACTCACCTTTTAAATGGCGATCATAAGTTTCCTTCTCTTCCTCGATACATGTTCCAGCCTTCATCTCGATCCACCAAGGGCAGTGCTTCCTTTCCCACTCCGTAAGCAATATATGACCATCCTTATGCTTATTCTCTCTAAAAATATGAGAGGTGTACATGCAGTAAGTAGCAGGTGCAAGCATAGTCCAAGCCTTGCAAATGGATGGTACCACCTTAAGACTCTTATTTGCAGCCAGATAATGGAGATACCTAAATGATTTTTAGGATAATATAAGAGAATGCAAGGTATTACAAAGATATCTTTCAATTGAAAACGAAAGCCAAAACGCACCTGTAAACCAATCGTCTGCTGGCATTTGTAAGATCAACTTGCTTAGATGGAACAACAGCAACTGTCATCAATGAAGCAAAAGGCTCAAACAAAAAAGGCCTGTGTCTCACTATAATGCCATCAAAGTATTCCAGAATAGAAGGACTGTCTGGAAGTGTAGCTGCACCCTCAATGCTTGATGATTTCATCACTTGGTCAAGCAATCGCCCAGCATCTGCCAACACATGGTCCATCCATACTTCTTTTGCAAGCCAAGGTATGAAACCATGGTCAGTCATAGGCATCCCATAACTCTCCTTTAGATTGTCATCTGCACCAAGAAGAGAAAGAATAGATAGTTGCTTTGCCTTGGAACAGGTTGCAATTGATACTTGGTAAAGCTTCTCCAAAGTGATCTTCATTGATGTATCCTCAAATGGTAAATTCCAAAGGATATTAAACCACTCCTTGCCATGGGAAGGATTGACTATTGAAAGCATCTGCCAAATAGTAAAGTTTTAGAAGAGACTTTGATACACACAACAAACCATATATTAAGGTTTTCAAAGTACAAACTAAAAATTTGCAAGTTGTAACTATAGATTTATAATTTTCAAATCATATATTATGGTTTATGAGTTGTAAAATTAGAATTTGAAAACTATAAATTCAAATTTGCAAACTATAAATTCAAATATCTGAGATATAAAACGTAGAATTTTGTGGACTACAAATTCAAATTTGTGATCTATAAATACAAAATTTGGTAAATTGAAAACTTACCCGTGTAATTTTTCTTCGATATGTTGCTCCCACAGTCTTTTTAATCTCATGAATCTTGGACTCTCTCTCATCCTTTGGCATGGAAGAATGCAATTTCTTGCATTGAGCCTCAAAATCTGATTTCCATTTCCCCTTTCAACATAAACAGATAATCTCATCATAATGTTATTGGAACACAAAGCAAAGTCACAAAAAAAGAAAATATATAAACTAAAGAACTAATACTTACAGCAAATACCATCCTCCCAAGAATAGTTTGGGTGAGGGGATACCACACCCTTCGTCCACTTCCAATCTCTTTTTGTCTTGCCAACTCAATAGCTTTTTTCTCCTCCTCACTAAAATCCTGAGTAAAATATTGAGCATCACAAGATACGAGTGTGCTTGTGTGGTACAAATAATCCTTGAGATTAGTAACAACAATTGCATCTTCATTAAGCCTGCAACCATTGACTTAAATGGATCAAAATTGGTTTCATTTACAAGCACTTACCATCTCAATATAGAAAACATAAACAACAAGGCTTACAAGTTAAATCTTTGCAGAGCAGCAACAAGCTTAAGCTCATCCTTTGCTTCCGGTTCAATAACTTGAGCTTGCACTCTAATGTGTCTAGACTTGATATTTGTGTAAAGCTCTTCTATGCTTTCCATCCAAGATGCTGTACGATGATTTCCTTCCCACACGAAGAACATTTTGTTTGATAGAAAGCTCCATGGTGTGCCAATTATCTCTGATTCAAACTCATCATTAACTAAGCTCCAATTCTTGTCCCAACGTTCTCTTGTGACATCATCAACATCCTTCGAAGACCCATCAGGCATTTTGATAGATAGAATAAAAGATCCTTTTGTCGGAATGTATCCCTCTATTTCAAATGCTCTTTTCAAAATGGTCAAATCATTCCTAATTTGGCGCACAACTGGGTTTATGAGACAACGACACAAGGGAATTCGAGGAGGTGGAATTTCTTTAGTTACTGTAAGAAGCTCTAAAATATCTGCACCTGAAGGTCTCTCAACACACTCTGGAATGATATCCTCCACATCATCTTTAACTCCTACTTTGTTGGATGGTTCATCTATAGTTTTATCCTTGTTGTCCTCAGGATCCTCAATATCATTTTCAATGTCAACTTGCTCAAGCTCCTTCAGTTCATTCTTGACCTCTGACTCTTGCTTCTTCCTTTTGCCACCTTTCCTTGTGATAGGACTAGACACATCACGTTTCTTTCTCTACACATTTGAAGAACTCAATTACAAGATTTGCAAAAATGCAAAGGTGAAATGCAACTAGAAAAAGAAAAAGAATCCAAACTTACTGGAGGCATTTGTTGCACAACTTTCAATAAGCTCACCTGCACAAGAAGAAAAGCAAATAAATGACATAGTGAAACCATCTTTGAAATGATTAAATGAAAAATGACAGAGTGTAACCATCTGAAAAATGGCGAGGGCGTAGGCGTTTGCGAAGCGCGAGACCGGAGGAGACGAAGTGATGGAGGGGGGAGTCAAGAATGCAGATGTCGCAGAGACGCGAAAATTTCCTATTTGCGCTGATTCGTGCTGCCAATTCTTCCAAGGCGTCACCAACGGAACTCAAGCGATCCTCGCAGAGCCAAGGAGGCAGCTTGACAGAGACGCAAAAAAAATCCTATCTGTACTGATTTGTGCACCAATTCTTCCAAGGCGTCACCAAAGCAACTCAAGCGATCTTGACAGAGATAAGGAGGCAACGTGACAAAGAGAAAAACAAACCCAAGAATGCACGAGATAACAGCTGCCACAACAACGATGGACGATGATGCTTCGCAACAACTACATTGGCGAGCTTCAACGCCCATGGTAACATATGCAGCCACGGACTACAACAAAGTTAAATGCCCATCAGCACTAGCCTAACAGGTAGTTCTCCTTTTACTTTCAGCTTGAGTGTTCATTTCTTAGTTTCTCCATCTGCTCTCGAGGTTAGGCCTTGTCTTCGGAATTCTCTTTCCGTGAAATTCCTTTCAGATTCGTCTTGCAAAGTACTCAAATTGCAATGAGAATATGGGTGCGGTGCAATTACATCTGTGCAGTTATTCGACGATGCTGGCTTCCCGTGTCCGGCGTTCAGAAATCCCTCCGACCATTATCTATGGGTTATAAATGCTGGGTTTGAAGAGGTGAGTCTGGCTCTGTCTATCGAACGCGCAGCCATGTTTAGCAATATGTGCGAGCTTTTTGGGAGTGTGTTGAGTAGGAAATTCATCATCGAAGTGCCCCTTTTCAGATCTGTGTTAGAGTGCGACTGATTTGGTGAGCATTGCAAATCGACAAATCTTACATGACTTTCTCGCAGGCAGACGTCAATGATGAAGAGTCGGGGATTGCAGCAGGAAATGAGACTGCGTCTCAGAAGATTCAGCGCCTTATCAATGCCTATGGCGAGTCAGAAACAAGGAAAGCTGTGGATTTTAGAATTCGAGAAGCGTCTAAGAAGGTATTGTTACTATTGTATCTCATCCTGAAATGAAAGCTCCATCGGATAGTCTATGGAACAGGACTCAACAGCCAAACTTACAATATCGGTGTTTTTCAGGAAGGCAACCTGCTCAAAGGTTCTGAGAAAGTCAATTTCTTCAAGCAGACATTCTATCTCACTTCGAGATCGTTCGTAAACATGCGACGAGATGTGAGCTACTATTGGTTCCGATTGTTCGTTTACACGATGCTATCAATTTGTGTTGGGACGATCTATTACAAAGTCGGGCTCTCTTACAACGCTATTGAGGCAGGGTTCAGCACAACGGGAGAAAAGGATCTTTCATTGTTTTTTGGAAGTGTTGAGGGAGAAGAATGCAGATGGAAAAAAAACTCCACCCGTGACAAAGAGAAAAACTTGACAGAGAGAAGGGAAGAATTCCTATGAGCGCTGCTTTAGAGAGCCTGCGGATGATGCCCAAAGCTTCCAAAGGCGCGGGCAGCTAGCTGGAAAGGGAAACTATTTCGAGCAAAATCCAGCTAATGGAGAATTAAGCGAGGGAAGGCGGAAGAAGGCAGCCTAGATCTACAAATGCAACAAGGGGGAGGAGGGAGAAGGGAACGATGGAGGAGACAGAAACCATGGGCTCCGTCTAGTCGATCAAGCTGAATCCCATGTCCTCGTCACAATAAGGAAGTCTCCGTAAAGAAAGAGACTATAACTCAGACAAAAATACAGGTCGACCAGGCTTTACCTTTTTCTCTTCAACGGGAGGAGGCGGTGCAGCAGCCGCAGCACCAGAAGGAGCAGCACCTCCGCCGACAGCAACAGCAGCTCCGCCACCACCTGCGATCAAGAAAATAAGGGACCAAATCCCTAGCTCTGAAGCAAATGTCCTTCGCGTAAGGCATGACCAACGATATACTCACCGGAACTGACGTTGGTGATGAGGTCTTCAACACTGTGCTTCTCGAGGAGCTTGGCGAACAAACCAGGCCAGTAGGATTGAAATGCAGCAAAAAAGATGATACTAGGAGGGGATGTGAGGCAAACCGTCGTCGAAGAGGATGAGAGAAGCGTAGGTGCAGGCGAGCTCGCTGATCGACATGGCGAAGGCTGTGTGAGTGCCAAGCTTTGCAAGGGAAGGCGGAAACTAGTGTTCAACAAATGCCAAGCTTTGCAAGGGAAGGCGGAAACTAGTGTGAGTGCCAAGCTTTGCAAGGGAAGGCGGAAACTAGGAGGGAGAAGGGAACGATGGAGGAGACAGAGCTTCACTGAGAACACTAGTGAACACTAGTTTCGCTGGCGAAACTAGTGAACACTAGTCTAGTTTCGCCAGCGAAACTAGTGTTCACTAGTTTCGCTGGCGAAACTAGTTCGCCACTATTTTCAGTGGTGAACTAGTTTCGCCAGCGAAACTAGTGAACACTAGTTTCGCTGGCGAAACTAGACTAGTTTCGCCAGCGAAACTAGTGTTCACTAGTTTCGCTGGCGAAACTAGTTCGCCACTATTTTCAGTGGTGAACTAGTTTCGCCAGCGAAACTAGTGAACACTAGTTTCGCTGGCGAAACTAGTTCGCCACTATTTTCAGTGGTGAACTAGTTTCGCCAGCGAAACTAGTTGTGAACACTAGTTTCGAAACTAGTGTTCACAACTAGTTTTGAGCGAAACTAGTGAAAGGGAAACTATTTCCAGCGAGGGAAGGCGGAAGAAGGCAACAAGGGGGAGGAGGGAGAAGGGAACGATGGAGGAGACAGAGAACACTAGTGAACACTAGTTTCGCTGGCGAAACTAGTGAACACTAGTCTAGTTTCGCCAGCGAAACTAGTGTTCACTAGTTTCGCTGGCGAAACTAGTTCGCCACTATTTTCAGTGGTGAACTAGTTTCGCCAGCGAAACTAGTGAACACTAGTTTCGCCGGCGAAACTAGTCTAGTTTCGCCGGCGAAACTACCGGCGAAACTAGTGTTCACTAGTTTCGCCGGCGAAACTAGTTCACCACTGAAAATAGTGGCGAACTAGTTTCGCCAGCGAAACTAGTGAATACTAGTTTCGAAACTAGTGTTCAGAACTAGTTGTTCAGAACTAGTTTCGCCAGCGAAACTAGTTGTGAACACTAGTTTCGAAACTAGTGTTCACAACTAGTTTTGAGCGAAACTAGTGAAAGGGAAACTATTTCCAGCGAGGGAAGGCGGAAGAAGGCAACAAGGGGGAGGAGGGAGAAGGGAACGATGGAGGAGACAGAGAACACTAGTGAACACTAGTTTCGCTGGCGAAACTAGTGAACACTAGTCTAGTTTCGCCAGCGAAACTAGTGTTCACTAGTTTCGCTGGCGAAACTAGTTCGCCACTATTTTCAGTGGTGAACTAGTTTCGCCAGCGAAACCAGCGAAACTAGTTGTGAACACTAGTTTCGAAACTAGTGTTCACAACTAGTTTTGAGCGAAACTAGTGAACACCAGTTTCGAAACTAGTGTTCACAACTAGTTTCGCTGGCGAAACTAGTTGTGAACTTCACCACTGAAAATAGTGGCGAACTAGTTTCGCCAGCGAAACTAGTGAACACTAGTTTCGCTGGCGAAACTAGTGGCGGAAAATAGTGTTCACTCACTAGTGAACACTAGTTTCTACACTAGTGAACACTAGTTTCCGCCACTAGTTGAAACTAGTGTAGAAACTAGTGTTCACTAGTGAGTGAACACTAGTTTCCGCCACTAGTTTCGCCAGCGAAACTAGTGAAGGCGTAGGCATTGGCCCGAAAAGCATTATGAAAACTAGCATCCCTAAGAATTTGACAACAGACCCGATTTATAAACGTTTTTTGATTACGGGCAAAACCGACCCGCCAAAATATTTATACGTGTAAACATTCTCGCCATTTTCGTTAGTATAGTACATGAGATACATGATTGCAGACTGTTAGAAACAAAACGAAACATATTAGAGATAGCAAACTAGAGAAAACTCAAACTAACGACGGCAGGAAACACAACAGATGCTCCTAACGAAACTAGTGAATACTAGTTTAGCTGGCGAAACTAGTTCGCCACGCCACTAGTTTCGCCAGCGAAACTAGTGAACACTAGTTTCGCTGGCGAAACTAGTTCGCCACGCCACTAGTTTCGCCAGCGAAACTAGTGAACACTAGTTTCGCTGGCGAAACTGGCGAAACTAGTGAACACTAGTTTCGCTGGCTAGTATCGCCAGCAAAACTAGTGAAGGCATAGGCGTAGGCGTGGGCGTAGGCACGTGGGCGTAGGTGTAGGCGTAGGCGTAGGCGTGAGCGTGTTCACCGAAACTAGGCGTGGACGTGGGCGTAGGCGTGGGCGTGGGCGTAGGCGTAGGCGTAGGCGTGTTCACTAGTTTCGCCAGCGAAACTAGTGCCAACGAAACTAGTCTTCTCTGCCTCCCCTTCTCTTTCTCTGAACTAGTTTCTCTTTCTTTGCCTCTGCCTCTTCTTCTTCCTCTCCCTCTCCACCCTCCTTTCTTCCACTTCCGTTTCCCTTCGACCTTCCTCCTTCAATGGATTTTGCAATTGTGTCCAATGACAATAGGTCGAAGACACTGCAAGTTGCAACAACGAATGGTGTTGCACGCATTAGTAGGGAATACCTTCACTTAGCATTTGGACTTTCACCGAGCTCAATCTCTTTGCATCAACTACTTGATAGCAAGTGTGACGACTTGTCCTTTGAGGTTCCCTTTGTAGGTGAGGAGTCCTTGTTTCATCTTGACACTCAGTTTGGAACCACCTTCATTGTTAGAGGTGTAAAGCTTTTGACAGAAATCAGTAAGGAAGTGTCGGATAAAAAACAAGTAGATGAACAATCCGATAAGACCATGAGTTTGGTTCCTCTCTTGAAAAACCTTCCTGCAAGAAGTGCACTCAAAAAAGCTATGGACATTGTAACAACAATACAAGAAGTTGATGCACTTCCAGTAAAGTATGATGGCAATATTTTGTTTGAGCTTCCCGCTTCGGACCTCCCTAACCGTGCTGAGGGGACAGAAACCAAATACGACAGCCATGTTTGGACGGATGATATAACAAGTAATATGACAGGATTTGATGGTTTAGTTAGAATTCGAAGATGTGGTGGGCATCTACAATGCAAAAACATATTTTGTCCTTACTTGGAGAGAACCAAAGAGGCCAATGAGAAGCATTGGCAAGGGAGACTTTCACGAGTGTGTCCTCAAAGATCATATGTTGGCGAAAATAGTACTCTTAAGTGTTTGCATTGTGGTGCTCGTCCTTTCTGCGAGCAAGAGTGCCCATGTAGGCTATTCTTATGTTACCCACACCCCAAGGGTGATACACAATTTAAGAGGTGTGTTATACACTCAGGGTATCATTTGCATCCCGTTGGTGAAGGAAGTTCTAGAGGTGCTGTGAAGGAAGTTAAGGCTAGGTTGACTAAGCTCATACAAATAGATGGGATGGGAAGACCTAAAGCCTTGCAAAAAACATTAGCAAAGAAAATAATATTGGATGCCGTCATTCAAGATGATCCGAAAGCCATGAGTGATGCTGAATTGACATCATTACTAGAGAAGATTACTCCAACTTTGGACAAGAGAAGGTATGTGCATACTTGTCCTTTTAATGTGATTAAAAGTACTCAAGTTTTTTTGAAAAATAAGTAATGGGATTTTGATGCTACATGTTCTTAACTGTAGGCTCGCACGTTGGAAAAGGGAGGCCCAAATTGAAAGTGGATCCTTTGCAGATGGTTATGATGCTCTTTTACAACTGAAAAGAAAGTGTGTATATGATTATTTTCAGAGCATGGTGTTCCCTGGACAACTTGAATTTTCTTCATTTGAAAGATGTCATGTTTTCAAGATGTCTACCAAGGGACATGGTAGTGGTGTTGATCTAGTGAACAAGATGAGGCCAGGTGGAGAGTTAGGATCGTGCTGGGTTTGCTTTGATTTTGTCAAACGTATGCATGATTGGAATACAATGGCATGCCATGTTTACAACCCTTTTGTTCAAGAGCTACAGACTATTGCTATTGGGGATTTCAAGGTTGAGGATACAGAAGCCCAGATCCTTTTTTGGGAAATGTTAAATAGAGTCATGGAGAAGGAGGGATTCCCAAAGCCTCAATTTAAAGGGTTTATGGCTGATGAGGCACAAGCAAATTGGCGTGCAATTAGAATGGTATTCAATGGTGATGCCAATAAGGTGCTCAAAGAAAAAGAGAGATCTTGCTTATTCCATTGGGAGCAAAGCTTGGAAAACCATGCTAAGTTCCTTCCATCATTTGATCGTGAGGAGTTCAAGCTAAGGTGTAGACAGTGGAAGAATGCTCCATCTCAAGAAGCTGCAGACATCGAGTTGAAAAACATCCGTTCGTGGTTCAAGCATCATGCACATAAGAAGGACATCTCCATTTTAGAAACATGGATTGTGTGGTGGCATGCAAGAGTGGCTCATTGGGGAGAATACATTCTCAAGGTAGGTCTATTGTTATTTCATTCACAACTTTATTGTTTTTTGATTATTGGAAACTAATCTATGTTGTGGCACAGGGCATGGAGGGATCTGACCAGTTTTTAGTTCCTAGAGCCAACCTTGCAGAGTCAGTCCATGGAAGTTGGTTGGCATCGAATGACGGAGTGAAATATGTCACACTAAAAAATGCTTGTGAGACAGATATGACGGGTGCTTTGCTGCAAACTGCAAGATACACAGAATATCTAAAGGGACTACACTTGGGTTGTGGACCTAGTTTGGAAAAGCTATCTCGAAGGCACTCTTATGGGGACATAGGGAGCAACTCATGCAAGTTCATTGATCTCAGTAATGAGGTGGCTAGCAAGGTGGATGCAACTATTGGAGGTCAAGATTGTATGGGTGATTTGAAGACTGTGAGAAGGAAGTGGTCAAAATCTTTCTCAGAAGCAGTGTATGCAAATGATTCACATCGTCCAGAATACCAGTATGTAAATCAGCCAAGAAAGAGAAAACAAAATACCACGCCAATCTTGAAAACAAATCAATATGTTGAAGAAGAGGTAGTACACAAGACTATGTGGGCTATAAGAAGAACTAATGCAGGTAGTGAGGTGAGGTGTCAAGGATACTTAGAGGACAAAGGAATCAAATGCCACAAATTGATAGATCACAAGGGTAGGACGGGAAAGAGAGGTGTTCCTGCACCTAGCTTTTTTGGGAGAATCAACACCAAAGCAGGCATTCGAAGGCAATTGATTTGGTTTTGTGGGGATAACATGGACCACACATGGACACCATCAAATTGCATTGAAGGAAAACCACCTGAGGTGCCGAGGGAGTGGCCTATTGAGAAAGGGACAAGCCTGGATGAGGAAGAAATGAGGTTATTAGTAGCTGGAGGATTTAGATTAAAAAAGCAATGCACTAGGGCCAAATCTGCTGATTTAACAAGTAGACCGAGCACAAGGGATGGCATGGTTGTGGAATGGGTAACTGAGGTGACATGTGAAATGAGAACAAGGATAGCTAAGTCTATTTCCTTGGAATGTGTTGTTCACAGTGTTAATATAGTTGTCCCTAGAGAGCATGTGGAGTACCTAGTTTCCACTCCAGGATCACGTAGAAAAGGGAGCAAGTACAATGTTGTGGTTTCAGTGTTTCCATCATGCACATGTCTGGACTTTATGGGCCATTCTCAAGGGCAAAACAGATATATCCCATGCAAACATCTGTATTACATTTATATGCAATACTTGGGTCTAGATGAGAAGATACACATGTTCATTCACCAATCTGCACTAAGTAGGCAAGAACTCTACCAAGCTCTACCTGCTTGCTAAGAAGGGCGTTTATCTCTACTTGTGGTTATATTAAAGGAACTTGCATAGGTGCATACAAATATTGTATGACCATTGTAGCTTGTGTTGACTTTTTGGGTGCATTTTGATAGTCATTTGCTTGACACAATATAGCTATATGTATGTAAACAGTATTTTGTTGCCCACAGCTTCTTTAAGAGTTGTGTATGAACAATGTATTACTCACCACACTATAGTTTTTGGTGACCTTTTGGTGTGTTTGAATGGTCCTTTTATAGAAATCTATCCATGTCTCTCAATTCAATCTTCCTGAGATTCTAGACCATTTGACTATAAATTGTTTGGAAGAAATATTATTTTTACTTTATTTTTTTGCACATGATGTTTATTGAAAAAATATATATATTGAAGGTATCAAATTAGACTTAACTAAAGGTCCACTGCTCAGATCGCTCGTATGTTTTTGCTCGGAAAATGCTCGTCCCCCCTCCACGGATGCGTCAATTTTACGAGCAAAAACCTATGAGCAGGTTTATACGAGCGTGTTTTTCAAGAGATTTTAAAAATAGTATTTCTTTAGGAAACATGGTTTTTACACTTTTATTTTCATTAGAACTAGATCCCTTTATCATAAAAATATACAGACTAGTCACTCATTCATTTTTACATAACATAAATCTTCTTATTCATAGACATCCCTTTGTACCCTTGTTATTACCTTAAAAAAGTATTGAAAAATAATTCATTTAAGAAACGTCCCTCATAATCACTCTCGATATAATAATATTATACATAAATAATTACTTATTAAACACATTTATATCATATGGCAATATCTTTCAAGTGTTTTTATAGTATTAATAACAAGATATTTATGGACATGTTTCTACAGAAGTTTAAATTACTGTAAATAAGTATTAACTTAGGCTTGTATATCACTCTCATAAAATACATGTAATATTTAATACTATATATGCAAGGTTTTCCAAAATATAACCCCATATATGTGCTCGAATGGGGTTTTCCGATCAATTTGAGTGGTTGAATGACTATATTTGGACATTGGATGTGAAAGTTATGTCACTTTTAAAAGTGCTGTCCAAGGTAGTTTCGCCAGCGAAACTACCTTAAAAGACCTTGTTCAAAGGGGTTTCACTGGCGAAACTATCTTGATGGCTTGCTTCAATGAGTTTTCTTTGGAGAAACCCTTTCATGAAGATAGGTTGAGAGAGGTTTTTCAATGTCACCCCCTATTAAGTAAAAAGTTGTAAGAAGGATCATAAGGTAATCTACATGTGGGTTTCTTCAAAAGCCATCCCATTATGTTCTCACCATTCCCAAAGATTCAAATAAATATTCATGTATAAAATAGACATTCCTATAATACTTTTCATATTTCTAAGTGAAACTATGTTTTCTTCTGATCCATTTTTGTCATATTTTTGCATAGTTGGAAGCTTTTTTTTTCCTTCGTTCGGACGCTCGGAAGATTTCGCTCAGAAAATGCTCGTCCCCGGACTCCCCTTTCTTTGGTTATAAAAAGGAAGGACTATTGCTTGATGGGGAGACCTCCTCGCTCATATAGCCACCATGTTGGAAGATTAAGCCATTTCCCTACTCCTATAGTGTGCAAATCACTTCCTCACTCCTTTCCTTCATTCTCCCCCCTTTCTTCCATGATGTTCCTACCATCCCTCTCCCTTCCCCACCTCTTACTTCCCATAGTCTCATGGTGTATATGTTCTCCCCCCAGTCTCCCTCTTCCCTCTCATTTTCCCACATGTCCCTTTTGCTTCCACTTCCCCCTCCCCTTTTCCCCCTATCTCACTTGTGTATTTCCATCTCCCCGATGAGTCATCTCCTCCCTCCTATGCTCTCATCATGAAGTTTGTATGCATGGATGGGCCGTGATTGTGCCATTTTGGAGGTTTTCAAATCCCACAACAGTACCCAAGAACAACAAGTTACGAGTCTATGTGGATTGCCAAATGCTCAACGCCATAAGAGTGGCATACCCCTGTCCTATACCCTTCCTAGATTCCATGCTGGATGCCATAGTTAGCCATGAGATGTACTCTTTCCTTGATGGGTTCATTGGCTACATCCAGCTTTGCATGGCCGAGGAAGATCAAGAGAAAATAGCTTTTATCACCAAATGTGGGGTCTTTGCATCTAGTTTTATGATGTTTGGCCTCAAGAATGCACCAACGGCCTTCTAGTGACTTGTGTAGGAGATCTTTGACGAGTATTTGATGTCCTTCATGTGCATTTTATTAGACAAATTCAACGTTTTTGATGATTAAGAAGAGAAACTCCATCACCTTGATATGTGCCACACTAAATACTGCATGGATCAATTGTCGCTCAATCCGGTTAAGTGCACTTTTGTTATCCAGAGTAGCAGAATGCTATTAAAGACAAGTGCACCCTTGATCCATCCATGGTGGAGCATATTTGTGAGGCCAACCGCCCCACTACTATCAAGCAACTAGCTAGGATTAATTGAGGGTTTAGCTTGCTAGGCACGTGTCCTTTGACCATATGATTCTTCTTCTTTTTTTCATCATGATGGGTGCTTAGCATGAAGTTTAATTTTTTGTCTTTGATCTTTTAATCCTTATATTTATCATTCATGATTCCAATTATAAGGGTCCCACAATGGTACCATATGGTGGCCTAATTATCAATATGATTGTGTCGCTACATTGGATTTCCTCATTAATCTTTCACTTACTAGGTAATAAAATATGCCTTAATCTCAGTTGTCTTTAGTCTTCATTGAATTTGTTGGTTTTGGCAATTTGTTTCCCTCTTGATCTTCAAGAATCACTATCCTATTATCATGATGGTGTTTAATTTTATATGGCGAACCCATAATCAATTAATATTTTCTATCTATAGAGCAATGCCTTCTACAAGTTTTCTCTTTTGGATGTGTTGATCATGCCATGCCTTCCTCTTCCTTTGGATTCATTAGGAAAAGACAGAGCTCATTTTGGGGCCTTTTAAGTTTGATAAAAAATAGAGATCCTCCAATGAGAGAGAGGCCAATGTTACATTGGAAATTTTATTTTTTTTCAAATAAATAGACTTTATCTCTCTAGAGACGCTTGACAAACTGACATTTTGAAGTTCCCACTCTTGTTTTCTAGTGTGTCATAAATGCTACACCAAATCCTGGAATATATAAACTGACATTTTGAAGTTCCTACTGAAGCAATTTTTAGTGTGTCATAAATGTCTTCCTGGAGAGGTCAAAATGACCAAAACAGGCACCTAATAGGAATGTGCTTAAAAGAAAGCGATTTGGGCACTTGGCCTAGGAAGTGATTTGGGCACTTGGCAGAGCAGGAAAACCCCCCCAAAATAACTTTTGAATCAATAAATTTAGCCTCCTGGAGGGGTCAGAATGACCAAAATAGGCACCTAATAGGAATGTGCTTAGGAAAGCAATTTGGGCTTATATTATATCTCTAATTGAATGCTCGACCTTATAAATTTGTGCTTCTCACTTTAGAAATTTTTAATTTTAAGCCAAGAAAATTAAAAAATCATGAATTTCTTATAGGGCCCCAAAATGAGCTCCAATTTTTCCTAATGACACTGCAATTAGGCTACCCTTATGATTAAGAAATGTTGACTATCCTACATGCATGAACATACCATCTCTTGCTATTATGAGGCTGCCGTGACAAATGGAGGAATGAGGATGGCGAATGGATTTTTCGCAACCATGATGACTATCTCTAATTGAATGCTCGACCTTATAAATTTGTGCTTCTCACTCTAGAAATTTTTAATTTTAAGCCAAGAAAATTAGAAAATCATGAATTTCTTATAGGGCCCCAAAATGAGCTCCTATTTTTCCTAATGACATTGCAATTAGGCTACCCTTATGATCAAGAAATGTTGAAGATCCTACATGCACAAACATACCATCTCTTGCTATTATAAGGCTGCCGTGACAAATGGAGGAATGAAGATGGCGAATAGATTTTTCGCAACCATGAAATTTTGCTATTATAAATTTGTGCTTCTCACTCTAGAAATTTTTAATTTTAAGCCAAGAAAATTAGAAAATCATGAATTTCTTATAGGGCCCCAAAATGAGCTCTGATTTTTCCTAATGACATTGCAATTAGGCTACCCTTAGCTATAATTCATCAATATTTTTGTTAATTCATGCAACTTGTTCTTCAAGGCTTCATCCATTTGTATGATGCATTGCTACCCTTAGGCTTGGTACAATAAACTCCACTAGCACTATTGCCACCTAAATGATTTCTAGTATAAAAAGTGTATGCTTTATTGTGACCTTCAATCATGTAGCTAGTGATCCTAATCATTGCAATTTTTGTTCTTCACCTTGTGAAGGATGTTCTTAAGAATTTTTTTCATGGCCTTTGCTTGACCATTAGCCCTTAAATAGTAAGTGGGAGACTTATTATGTGGAATTAGGCACTCCCTCAACATGATTTATATCAACAAATTATTAAAGGGAATAGGGCTAGATATGGCATGATTACAATTGGGAATTTGGACTTGAATATGATATTCATATACAAAATCCTTGATGTGCTTCATGCAATGTTGTTTGGGATTTCAATAAATTTTTCATACTTGCATTAATGTGTCATTCATGGATATCATTTTTGTTCACAAATATTGTGACAATAACATCATGACATTGGTAACCAAGAAAATTATCCCATATTACCAATGCTTTTCAAAATGATGGTAGTATTGTGGTTTGCCGCAATGGTTTGTTTAAATAGTACTTCTAATAATAACAATAATACTATCAATTATGTGAATAATACTAGCAATAGTATGCCTCTTATTAATGGTAATATTTCTTATTTCCTATAAATTTCATGCTCACAAAAGCCTTATGAGATTTGTAAGCGATTTCCTCTCATCAATATTTTCACTACAATTAATTTTTGAGAGAAGAAGGGTGAAGGAGAAAGTGTTTATTATGGTTGCAAAATTGGTTGCCTACTCTAATATCTAGCATATTGGGGTAAGGCTTACCACAACTACAATTGAATGTGATTAAGATTATGGAGAGGATTGAGCTAATGAGATTGTCAAGAAATATTTTTTCCTTTGTATTGGATTCAATTTCTAAAGCCACTTCCACCACTACACTTTATATTTATGTAAGGTGCTAAGTAAGGTGCTACTAGTATTTGGAAAGATTGGATTGATACATGTCTGTGATTTTGTGCATTTTGTTTGAATGGAGACAATAAATAGCCTATGGTTTGCCATGCTCCAAGGGTAGCTACACCCACGTGATGGTTAAAAGACAAATTATAGGAAAGTGGATAAAGGGGGAAAAGAACAGTTTGGGAAGTTATATGTGATAGATTCAATGTACCATCTCCCATCATTCCAACAAATCTCCAATCATTCAACCTCACAAAATTATTGAAGCTATACAAGTTCATGTTATTGGTATTAGTGCTCTCAATCTAGAAATCTATAAATTCCTAGGAGTGGAAGCCTAGAGCATGAGGCAACCATCAATTATAGAGAGTAATCAGATCTTGGCCTTGAATATGGATTAATACATTCTTGATCAATTAAATTATTCATAGAGTATGGTGGACAATGTAGACATGCAAGATGCATGGAATTGCATCACATGATATGGTGTAGCCTTTCAAACCTCCTACTTGTAATGCCTTTTTAGTAGTTGTACTAGATAGAGCATATGCTAAGCTAAAGGATCACACCAACCACTATATCTTTTACTCTCGCATAACACAAGATGCACAATTTTTTTTATGGATGGAAAAATATAAAAAGTTATATGTTACTGAATATGATGAATATATCACTGAGAGGGGAGGCCTTTCATAAGTATGATTCAAAAAATCAAAGACATTTCATGGTTTATATACCAAGTATTTTGACAGGAAACATAAAGGACATAGGCCTAGACAAAGTTTCTTTCTAAAAAAGAAAGAAATTATAAGGTTTACATACCAAATATTTGGCAAAAACCATAAGGGAGATAGGCCTAGACAAAGTTGTGCAAATCATCATGGACAATGTGAAGAGGTATAAAAAGGTTAACTAGAAAGTTTTGACATTTGTATGCATCACCATGCTGTAATCATGCATTACAGATGATGCTGGGAAAATCGTTATATTTTTATGATCATGTCAAAGGCTGAAGTAAATATATTGCTCAAGCATTATGCCCACAAATGCAATTTCACACATGACTTTTTTGATTTTGGCATTCCATTGTGATGTATTTCAAAGATGGATGTCTAAGCCAAGGATTAGAGTGACTGAAAATGAATGCAACGATATGAAAAAAAAAATATGCTACCAACATTATGGAAGTCTTTAGAGGATGTGATGATGATAACAATGCCTATCATGATTTCACCGAGAGCTCTAAACTAAAGGCCCCATGCCACCCATTGGAAAAGATGGATACACTTTTGGAGCATAGAGAAATTGCTTATTGCTAGAAATTTGGTGATACATCTAGATGAGAAAAGTTTTTAAAGGCCCTTAAATGCACCAAAATCCAAGGATTTGTGAAATATCTTTAGAAAGAAAAGGGATAAATCTCAAATTTCACTGCATAGTATTAGGTACCTCCTTGATATGGAATGGCATAACATAGTGCTTGAAGAGGCTCTTGAGTCATAAATGGCTTCCATAATGTGGATGTAGGATGATACATTTACTAAGTTTTGTACCTTCTAATAGTATTATAAATCCTCCCTCATTCTCCTCCCCCTTTGGAATGTCCTTTCCTCTTTAATGCCCTTCATAAGTGGTCCCCCCTCCCCAATCTCACACATCACCTTCCCGCCCCCCTCTTTTATTTAATTCAAGCTCTCCCCCTCCCCACCAAGGTGAGACTAATTATTGCCCCCCCTCCCCCCTTTATGCTTGAATATTTTGCTATCAAATACCACTCCCCTCCCCCAACTAATTAATTAATATGATTTTTTGAATGTTAGGTGTGTTCCAATAAAAGAGCCATCATACATGTTCGCTCAGTGTAATGGAGCCCCAATCATGATGTCTACGTTAGATCTGTCTCTGATTCAAAGTTATCATAGGTTTGGAACATTATCTACACATACCATTGTGTAAGTACCGTATCCACATACACCACCATCATACATACTATCCTTGATTTTGCAGGACATCATGTCAATGCATACCTTAATCCCACCTTAATTCAGCTAATTGCATTATCGAAGATGATCACACAACCATCACTATATGTCATTAAACCTGTGTGTGAGTTTCCTCATAGAGATCAGTGTTAGTTAATTCTTACATACATGATACCCACACACTTTACCTTCATATTTTCAAAATGAGATTACTAGGGTCAGCCCCAACCACATTGCCTTCATCAAAGTACATTATTTGAATTTACCTCTAGAACATCTAATGCACATATCATTGTGCTTGTACCAACATCACATAGTGATCTCTCTCTCTCTCTCTCTCTCTCTCTCTCTCTCCCTCTCTCTCTCTCTCCCTCTCTCTCCCTCTCTCTCTCTCTCTCTCTCTCTCTCTCTCTCTCTCTCTCTCTCTCTCTCTCTCTCTCTCTCTCTCCCTCTCTCTCCCTCTCTCTCCCTCTCTCTCTCTCTCTCTCTCTCTCTCTCTCTCTCTCTCTCTCTCTCACACACCTGCACGTGCATGTGCTAGTTAAGTTATCATTTTATTGGCAATAATACAAGCTTCATGATAGCTTTGTGGATAATATTTTGCTATTATGGAACATGATTTAAGGTTGAGGTAAAACTTTGTAACCATATATCTCATAAACCCTTTTTACATGTGGTTTTTCAAGCTTACTAATTGAGTTTGGTCTTTGGGCCAAAAACAAGCGATATATTTTGACATAACGCCTTGTAAATAAAGGCCATTGATGCTACAAGTGGGACTTGCATGATAATGTGACTTGTAAAGTGACTTTTTCAAGGCTTGAATATGAAGATGAAATGCATGATGAGTGCATGATCTAGCACCACCGACTGCTCAGGTCGAGGCCTTCCATAGTGAATTTTATTAATACTACCATCCGTGAACCGAGTGAACATCAACAAAGGTCACCTCATTTTTCAATTGCCAATCCACTATGTACATTGGCTGCCAAGTTCAAGGTAATGAATGAATCAGCTGGCCTCCAAGAACTATCAAAATGATTCGTGAACTAGAGATGCAGTCCTTTGACTTTATAAACTACCAAAACAACTACTTTCTGGAAGCAGCTTTTGACATCCAGAGAAATAGTATGGTGAGCGACACTGTCTTTTTTCATCGTCAGATATTTAGCTGTGCTTATGGCCATTTAACAATACACATGCATGCACTAGTTAAGTTATCATTTTACTGGCAATAATACAAGCTTTATGATAGCTTTGTGTATCATATCCTGTTATTATGGAACATGATTTAAGGTTGAGGTAAAACTTTGTAACTGTATATCTCATAAACCCTTTTTACATGTGGTTTTTCTAGCTTATTAAATGAGTTTTGTCTTTGGGCCTAAAACAAGGGATATATTTTGACATAACTCCTTGTAAATAAAGGCCATGTCTATCTTTTGATGTTACAAGTGGGACTAGCATGATAATGCGACCTGGTAAACTGACTCTTTGAAAGCTTGAATATGAAGATGAAATGCATGATCTGGCACCAACTGCTCGGGTCGGCCTTCCATAGTGAAGGTTATAAATACTACCATCCATGAACCTGGTGAACATCGACAAAGGTTGCCTCATTTTTTAATTGCCAATCCAGTACGTAGTTTAGGGCAACTACTTTCTAGAAGCAGTTCTAACATTCAGAGAGATAGTATGGTGAGCGATACTATCTTTTTTTCATCGTCAGAGCTTTGGCTGTGCTTATGGCCAGTTATATGTTGCATAAAATGAGGACATTGCATGGGTAGATTACTGATATGATTGCCAGAATAAGTTCATAATAGCCACCCGTCGTGTGTAACTTGTTTCATAGATAGGCAATAGACATCCAAAATTTGCTCAACCCTTCATGTGCAGATAAAGATATTGGCAAGATAAATATCTTCCAAAAGTTGCAAAGTAGCCATCACTATTCTCTCACTATTCTATTCGAAAGTTGTGTAGCCAGCTTTGACTTCTAAATCCAAACTAATGTCGTAGGTTAGTGCTATGTTTTTCTTTTTTCACGAAAGAAATATGGCTGTAATGAAGGTGATGTTGCATAGCATATGATAACAATTGTTCGTCTTCATGGGCTAACCATTTGTATGAACCGAGTGGCTTTATGGCTAAGCATGTTTTTCTTGGCAATCGTATAATAGTTCATACATGTACGTGGATGGCCGACTAATAGCAACATGATGATCATGTTTGTTAGCCTCTTGAGCTTACACTAAGGGCATACAATTGAGATCCAACTGGATGTAGACTACTCTCTACCTATGAGAAGTCCATTATGATTTGGATCAATTACATACAAGGACTAGTATAATTTTTGGGGTATGTGCAATAACCAATTGACATTCGGCTTTACACATGTACACATTACTATAATGTTGATGAGTGGCTCTACATAAGGATGCATTTGATTCTACATATGTTAGCTTTAATGAAGAACAAGGCATGTAGGCAAACTGGGTAAAGACCCAAAAATAAGTAGATACTATCCATTGGTTGAATTGGCATGATATGCACCTGATATGGGAATATCTTATCTTAGCAGTAATAATATAATATTAGATAGCTTGCTTCATAAGCAATGCTTGCTAATGCTTTTCCACAACCCACTATTGATGCATTCCAATGGTAGCAGGAAGTGTGATACATATACATATCAGTTGCTTGAACAGATTTTTGGTCAACTATAGAGATATCAAAGACAATCTAGCTATGATTCTTAACATACTTTATAGGCACAATATGTGTGTGTAACTTAAGGTAACTTATGAATGACTTGTTGCCATGTACATGGCATTTTTGAAATTTCCATGATCCTAATTATTTTAGTGATATGATCTGAGTAAGTACGTGGTCCTATAAAAGAGACAAGTTGACTTCATGTAAAGTAGAAGAAGTTTGCTCTACTGTTAAGTTCTGATTGTGTTTAAAAGCCTATGCACCATGCAAGAGTAAGTGCATGGTCCTATAAAAGAGACAAGTTTATGTCATGTTTCAAAGCAAAAGAAGTTTGCTCTATTGTTAAGGTATGATTATGTTTAAAAGCCTACATACCATGTAAGACATGGATTGACACAGTCCCTCGTGCATGGGTTAACATTGGAAGTCCCTTTCAAAGAGGGTGTGCTAACTAGCACCACACATATGGAGCATCTTGAAGCCTATGAGTCTAGTGTGGAGGTGCCACATGATGCACCACCAACTACAGTTATTGGAATTTGCAAGTACTTGTACGCATTTGACTTTGCGATTATTGTGACATCGATAACAAATGGAGCTATGCCTTGAAGCTTGCAATTCCACACTAGAACATGCTTGTTTTAACATGTATTTTTTGTGGATGGATGCAGGTGAGTGGAGCTCCTTCAACATCATGTGGTATTTGTGCATTTTTTATTACTTTGTTGGACAGTCTTCATCGAAGATATCAAGTGTCTTCCAATCTTGTATTTTCATACCTAGTAAATGATTTGAAAAGATGATGTTGATTTTAAATATCAACGCACACACACATAGTGTGTGTGTGTGTGTGTGCACGCGCATGCGCACACATGCACAAGGACTGCTCAAAGCCACATTGCTAAACTATTATTACAAAATAACATTCAAGGTCAAGCTAGCCTCTATAGTAGCTACACACTGCCCAGCCCCAAAAAGGGTCCATCAATTAGCAAGGGTCCACCAATTAGCAGGCCATCCTTTCTACTAGTCATTGGAACCATTTTCATCTTCGCCATTGTGGCACTTGCCCGTGTGGATTTAAATTGTGAATAAGCTTTTACACGTTATTTGAGATACTAAACTTATATTGACTATTTTTCCAACCTCCATTTTGATGCTTATATCAATGACTATCAAATTTATAAAAAAACATGTCAATAGAAAGCATCATATGAGAATGTTAACCCTGTGGCAACAAGGGCCAGAAGTGCAGTCTAGGACAACAACTATGAGAGCATTGTGTGTGTAGAGTAGCCGGCAAAGCTTCGCTTGTAATATCTTAAGCCTGAAAGATGGTATGATAAATCTTAAAGGATGAGGATAGCCAAAATCCTCTCCAGAAAAGATCCAATCATACTTGCAAAATCAGAATCTAGAGAGAGAAAGACTAAAAGCCTACACTTTCGGAGGTCCCTCCACTTTGTGTAGAGACCCAAAAAGTCCCTCCACTTTGTGTAGAGACCCAAAAGGTCCCCCCTGCTTTGTGTAGAGACCCAAAAGGTCCCCCCCAAAAGTGGAGGGACTCCTGTCCAAAAGGTCTCCTACAAAAGAGGTCCCACCACAGAGGTACCTACGGATTGTGTAGAGACCAACATGTATAAATATCTCTCAATGGAATGAAGCTCCCACTCTTTGGGGTTCAGTGTTCAAGCTCACTACTGTGTTCATGCGATTGATCTCCATTGCATCCATGCTCTCTTACACTATTGTGTTCTAGCATGCCCTTACCCTTGCACTCTCTACCCTTGTCCTCCCTCCTCCCTCCTCCTTCCTCCCTCCTCCTCCCTCCTCCTCCTCCTTCCTCCCTCCTCCTCCTTCTCCTCCTCCTCCTCCTCCTCCTCCTCCCTCTCCCTCTCCCTCCTTCCTCATCCACTCTCCTCCCTCTTCCTCCTCCTTCCTTGTCCCTCCTCCTCAACCCTTATCCCTCAAATCTGCAAAGGAGGCTAGCTCTCCACTCCTCAACCTTGGACTCCTCTTAAACCCTGCAACCCCCTCTAAACCTTGGAACTCCTATAGTTAGCTCTTTCAACCCTGTCCCCCTTTCGAACCCTGAAATCCCCTTCTAAACCCTTGAATTCATGTGGAGGTGAGAGCCTTCATTAATCGTTATAATCAATCCCTTTTTCTCATTCACGCGCATGAGATCTACTTTCCATGCTTTAGCCTACACCTCTCACCAAAACACGACCCGAGGACCTATGCTACACTTATGAACACCTATGCTACAACGAGCAATGACGCGACTGTAGGTGACCAACACCCTTGGAACCTACACATGGGTAAAACAGGGACAACATATGGTGCCGCTGCTGGATAGGTTAGTGCCTGAAGCGAATGTGGAGCACATGCTTGCATGTGTGAAAAAGAACCCCCTTCGAAAAACCATTCAAGATACATCCCTCAAGGCAAAGGAGTAAAAAAATGCTTTCAAATAATTCAAAAGGATAGTGTTGACTTTACAAAATCACATTAATACACTAAACATCCAAAATTAACCCTTAATCCCCCACGTCCTATAAAAGCAACACCAACCCCCCTCATTTCTTTCCCCATACTTTTGATAGCCACTCCCTTCTCCAAATTCCGTTAAGCCTCCATATTTTTTGTCTATCTCTATTTTTCCGTCCAACTTCCGTCCACCATTTCCACCACCACTTTTTTCATCAACCCCCCCTCCACCAGCACTTTTGCCATCAACCCCTCTCCCATCTCCATCTCCACCTCCCATCATCTTCCTCCCCACCACCTCCACTTTTTCTGTCCATCCCCCATCTCCCCCACTCAAGGTAACCATCCTTTTCCTCTCCACCATCTCTCTACCTCTCTCTACACCCCATCCCCCCTTTTTTTCCCCCTCCACCTCCCATCTCCTCCATCCCCTATCTCCACTCCACCATCTCTCTACCTCTCTCTACCCCCATCTCAATCACCCTCCACTCCACCATCTCTCTACCTCTCTCTACCCCCACCTCCTCCATCCCTCATCTCCATCACCCTCCACTCCACTATCTCTCTACCTCTCTCTACATCCCATCTCCCCTTTTCCCCCTCCACCTCCACCACCACCCCCCTTTTCACTTTCCCCCCCATCTCCATCTCCACCTCCACCCCCCATTCCTGTCCCCCCCTCCACCCCCTTCCCTCTTTCCCCTCCATGTCCACCACCACTCCCCCTTTTCCCCTCCCCACCACCCCCCATCTTTTTTCCCCCTCCACCTCCGCCCTTCCTCCCTCTCAACCCCCACCATCTCTCTACCTCTCTCTAAAAACCCCCATCACCCTCCACTCCACCATCTTGCTACCTCTCTCTACATCCCCATCTCCCCTTTCCCGCACCTTCACCTCCACCCCACCTCCACACCCCCCCCTTCCCCCCCCACCCTTTCCAACCCCCCCCCCTTCCTCCTCCCTCCACCCCCTCCTCCCCACCCCTACCCCCACCCCCTCTCCACCTCCACCCCCTCTTCCCCCCTCCACCACCCCCCATCTTTTCCTACCTTCACCTCCACCCCACCTCCCCCTACCTCTCTTCCTCCACCTCCACCTCCCTCCCTTCTCTTTCCTCCACCCCCCTTTCTTCTCTCTCTTTCCCCCCTCTTCTCTCTCTCTCTCTCTCTCTCTCTCTCTCTCTCTCTCTCTCTCTCTCTCTCTCTCTCCTCTTTCCTCCCCCTCTCCCCTCTCTCTCTCTCTCTCTCCCCCCTTTCTTCTCTCTCTTTCCCCCCTCTGTTCTCTCTTTCTCTCTCTCTCTCCTCTTTCCCCCCCTCTCCCCTCTCTCTCTCTCTCTTCCCCCCTTTTCTTCTCTCTCTTTCCCCCCTCTTCTCTCTCTCTCTCTCCCTCTCCCCCCCATTCTCTCTCTCTCTCTCTCTCTCTCTCTCTCTCTCTCTCTCTCTCTCTCTCTTCCTCAACCCCCCCCTCCCCCCTCGCCCTACCTATAAGGCCATAAGGCCTTAAGGGCTTAGCCCACGGGTAGCTAGCCCGCAAGCGCGGAGCCCACGTGCCACGACGGCGGTGACTCCAGTAGCGTGTCTGTCGCCTCCTTCATAATCCGTTCGCCCCACCCCGTCCATTCATAACCCCTCCCCCCTGCAAAACCACCCCTCCCCCCCCCCTCGAAGGACTTATCCCAATGTATGCAAATCAAGTAGGACCCATCACATATCGAACACCCATCAAGTGTTTTGGTCATGGAGAAAACCACCGCATAGCAGAATGCCCACACAACGGTAACCCCATTTCATTCCAACCTATGTGCATGGAATGCGGAGTTGGGCATGCTTGCATGGATTGCCCACTAAGAACAAAGCCTCAACCAACCACAGAAGTAAAACTTGAAGTACCTTTGGGGATGATAAGTGTGGAAAATCATAGTGTGGCAACACAAAGTGTGGCATCATAGCCAGTCTTGATCATAACACGACAACAGAAAGAAGCAGCACGACAAAAACTCCTTTCACTCAAAAAGCAAAGAGCCCTCTGGCAAAACAAGCCATGCCAATCCCACAACAACACAGTGAGACCATGCCTAGCACATCCACAAAAAGTGCCACCCAAGGAGCCAAGGAAGCATACCCCAATGCTGAAACTAAAAAGATGCGCTACCAAGCCTTGAAGCAATGGGTTCAACAAGAACAAGAAAAATTTGAGGCAAACAAGATGGTAGCAATAGAGGTCCGAGCACCATCAGCACCTAGCATTGACACAGTGATTGATCCCAACAACTTCCAAGAGGTAATAGAGCAACATGCAAAACATCCCCAATTGGATGGCACCACACTAGCAAGCTTGATAAGCTGCCCAATCACAATGCCAATTGGGACCTTATTATGAAATTGCCCTACAATGTGGGAAAGTTTCAAGGGATAAATCGAATCTTCACAATACTTCCCCCCACCTGAAGCAGAGGAAAAGGTAATTTTGGTAAAATTTGATGCTCGAGATGACATAAAAAATGTAACCATCCCATTGAAGCATAAAGCCTTTGGTCAATACCCGGCAATAGTGGATGGTGGAGCCGGAGTAAACATTCTGGCAAGAGAGCTATATGAAGAATGGGCCTACCTCCAATGCAGAAGGCCACATTTAACATCCGTTTAGCTGACCACATGAAAATGAAGCCACTGGGTATCATTGACAATGTGTCAACAAAAGTTATTAGAGTAAGATTCACGCTCCAATTTACTATCTTGGATCTTCCCAAGGGCAACATAGCATACCAGATATTGTTGTTGGGAAGACCATGGCTTCAAGAAGCATCGGTACTCCATGATTGGGGCACCGATAGGATCACTATCCAAAATAGAGAAACTGCTGTCAAGATAAACTTGGGAACAGGGGAAATCAAACCCACTATTCCTAGAAATGTTGAAGACACTTCTTCCACTACAGCCACCAGTCATGCATCCCCTGTACCTACTAATGCACTAAAGCCCATAGAGGGGGATACACAAAGTGACATCAATAATTGGATACAAATGTTCGCTACAATAGATAATTGTAAAACAACACATCTAATGTTGCCAGATGTGGATGCCCAAATGATACAACTAGAAGCACCAATCTGGGATGATGAATCAGAAGTAGTGGAAATGCCAGTCTTCATGACAGGCGTCGAATGGGACAGTGACCCTGAAGATTCCATAATAGAAGGCTATGGTGTCGACATAGAGCAGGATCTGGAAACAAAAGCTGATAATGCAACCTTGGAAGGCTAAGTATTTGACAATGACTTGGCAATCCTACAGGAACTGATGGCCATTGAATACCCCAAGATCGACCCTCTAGCACAATCCAATAGCAATCAGTCCAGGAAAAAGAAGAAGGGTGTACAGTGCCAAAAGGCCAAGATAGAGCACTTCAACGAATTCGAAAGAATGTAGACCAGGGTGGTAGAATTGTACTTAACTAAACCCACAAAAGCACCTGAGTCCCCAAATTTTAAATGGGATCCTAAAGGGCTTGAAGGTGTTTGTATGGCCTAAGAACCACTCCTTGGGAGTGAGACTCCTATTGAAAATCCATCACTAGTCTCATAAAGCAAAAAGCTTAGAAAGTTCAAACCCAATGTGAGAATGAAGAGTGAAATGGTGAGTAGTAACAAAAAAGAAGAACAAGGAAACACGGGTGAATTAAACCAAATATATTTTAGTGGAGCTAACAGCCAAGCAAGCACCTCAAAATGCCATAAAGGCCTAAGGAAATTTCCCAACTACTTCGAAAACTACACTAGAGGAGAAGCAACAATAGTAATGCCTAGGCCAGTCAGGGAATCAGAGCTCAAAGAAACAGAGAATATTGAGGATACCCTAGTTTATGAAGGACCAGCCAAGACAAGGAAACTAAATCTTGCCTTGGACGGTGAAGAAGAAAAGCCTATGTACATTGGTGAACAGCTCACTCTAGAAGAAGAAAATGAATTGAAAGCATTGCTAATGGAATATAGAGATTGCATGGCTTGGTCCTACAAATAAAATGAAAGGGATTTCCCCAGAAGTTGCAGTACATACCATACCAATAAGGGAAGGATCCAAACCAAAGGTATGTGGACCTTACAGGACAAATCCCAGGTATGCACCCATGTCTATGAAGAACTAGAAAAACTACTAGAGGCTGGTTTCATTTATGAGATCGAGCATACTGATTGGGTGTCATCAATTGTGATTGTTCCTAAGAAAAACAAGAAGCTCAGAATATGAGTGAATCTCAAGAATGTCAATGCAGCAACAATCAAAGATCATTATCCCCTACCATTGACTGAAACAATTTTAGAAAGGGTAGCAAGATTTGAAGTGTATAGCTTCTTGGATGGGTTCAGCGGGTACAACCAAGTACAAATTGCACCTCAAGATGGGGCAAAGACAGTGTTTGCCATAGAATGGGGCATTTTTGCATACAGAGTCATGCCATTTGGCTTATGCAATGCCCCATCTACTTTTCAAAGAGTAATGTACACGGCCTTCAAGGAATTTCTCAACAAGTTCCTACAAGTCTTCCTCGACGACTTGTGCATACACTCAGGAAAAAAGGATCACTTGAAATGCCTTGAAGAAGTGCTTTAAAAATGCAAGGAGTATGGAATCTCTTTGAATCCTCTAAAATGCCAATTCTTGGTCACACGGAGTAGTCTTGGGACACATAGTCTCTCGACATGGGGTTGCAACAACTAACATGGACAAAATAAAGATCATCATGAAACTCCCCCCCCCCCGCTAAATGCTGCGGGAATTCAAGTCTTCATGGGACATGTTGGATACTATAGAAGATTCATACTGAGGTATGCCATGATTGCAAGGCCCCTATACAAGCTCCTAGTCAACTTCATCTAGACAGACGTCTGCGAACAAGCATTCGAAACCCTCAAGTAGAGATTGATCACAACCCCTGTTCTAATGGCACCAAATTGGGACATAGACTTTCATGTACATACTGATGGTTCCAACTATGTAGTAGGGAGTGTGTTATGTTAACCTGGCAAACACAACAAAGACTACCTAGTATAGTTTGCAAGCAGACAGCTAAATGATGCGGAGGTGAATTACACCACAACAGAAAGAGAAGCCTTGGCAATGATCTACAGCGTGAAGAAATTTCGACACTATCTATTGGCTGTACTAACTTTGGCTTCTACACAGATCATCAAGCCTTATTATATCTTGTGAATCGGCCATGTACCACAGGCCGGATCACTCGATGGCTTCTCCTACTACAAGAATTCAATTTCAAAATCGTGGTGAGAAAAGGAGCTCAACATTTCATTGTCGATCACATGTCACGAGGATAGGACAAGAACCGGGAGGAATAGAAGATGACCTTCCAGATGCTGCATTATTTCAAATAGACGATGTGCCTGATTGGTGTGCAGACATCATTGGGTACTTAATGGTAGGAAGACCACCTCTTGAAATGAAAGCAGTGGATTCTAGAAAACTAATTCTAAAAGCTACAACCTATCAACTCATTGCAAGACAACTATACAAGATGGGCAAGGACTAGGTTTTAAGGAGATGTGTGATGCCACATGAGATCATGCCAATCCTCAACATGAAGGCATTGCAAGTGGACATTTCCAAGGGGAAGCAATAGCAAGAAAAGTCCTTCTTGTAGGATATTGCTGGCCAACACTTTGGTTAGATGCCTATGAATATGTCAAAATCTGTGATGTATGCCAACGAACTTCTAAACCACAATACAAAGACTTCAATCCCCTAACAATAGTCGTTGCACAAAAGCCCTTTGAAAAATGGGGGATTGATTTTGTGGGTCCCCTATCCAGTAGCAAAAGGAACACATGCATGCTACATCATTGTGGCCACAGATTACTTTACTAAGTGGGCTAAAGCTAAAGCCATCAAAAAGGCAGATGCCAAAAGCGCAACAAGGTTCTTGTATGAGAATGTGATCACCCGATTTGGATGTCCCATTGAAATTGTGTCAAATAGAGGCACACATTTTGTTAATGAGGTCATCCAAGAACTCTTCTCTGGCTTTATGGTGATCCATAGAAAGAGCACACCTTACTAACCCCAAGGAAATGGACAAGCCGAATCCACCAACAAAATTCTATGTATTGTCCTCACCCAGGTAGTAGAACCAAAGCGTTTTGATTGGGCAAAGAAACTAAATGCAACCTTATGGGCATTCAAAACCACACTCAAGGTTAGTACAAGAAATACACCTTTTCAATTGGTGTACGGCCTTGAAGCTGTGGTCCCACTGGAATTTGTAATACCTAGTCTACGCATAGCAATACAAGAATGTATGGGAGATCATGCATTGCTGAAAGAAAGACTCTACCAATTAGAGAATCATACAGAGACCAAATTAGTTGCCTACCATGCCATGACAATAGAAGGAAGGCATGGTTTGATAGAAACCTCAAAGGCAAAGACATTAAGGAAGGTGACCTGGTTCTGCTCTACAATACCAAAGTCCATAAGGGCAAGCTCAAATTTCTAGGTCAAGGACCTTATAGAGTCAAAAAAATGAATCCCATCAGAGCTATGTTGCTAGAAACACTGGATGGAGTCTAGTTCATAATAACAATAAACGAGAGTCGACTAAAGCGCTATGACATTAACATGCAAGCCATCCCCGATAATATTGAATATTTGGGGGTCCCAAGTCTTCCATAGTTAGGACTAGATTGTTTCATGAGCACTCACTAGCATATGTACACCTTCGCACATATAGGTAGTTTCAATCGATTTCAACCTAGGGCTCAAAGGTGATGACTGATTCCTAGCTACCCTATGATTCCCTTAGCAAATTAAGCATATAAGAGGAATGCCTACCTCACTAGTCATGCATAGCACACCCACACATTTTGAGCACCACGAATAGATTGCACAAATAAAAGCCCCGAGATACTTGTTTTAAATCCACACACATGACACCCTCATCACAAAAAGAGTAAAATGCATTAGCCACTCACAAAAGAAACATGCACTCTTGGCACATGGCACTATATTGGCACTGTCAAACTGGGACCTGATTCATGTGTGCAATGCTAGGATGAAGACAATCCAATAAGGTGGGGAAAAGGTCTATAACGCCATCGGCAAAGTGACACCATGCCAAATGGCCTGAGCCTCGACCTCAACAGTCATCCTCAAATCACCAACCTGAAGAAGGACAGTCCAGAATCACCATCCCAAAGGTCAGTACCAAAACGACCATGACTAGTGGTTCTGGACAGTGATACTGATGAAATGCAACATCCCAAGAAGAAATGCCATAGAACTAGGGGATACTAGAGGCAGGAGAAATTGGGCCATAGCAATTGACTATGCAAGATGCACGTGCAGAACACCTTGAGGACCAGACCAACAAAGAGCTAGCAATAGATGGAACAATACAGCTTGTATGGCCACGAGTCTCAATGTTCACCATGTCACCCAATGCTTACTTCTTACAGTCAAAGGGACTAGGTAGTCTTTTTGAGAAGCTAAAATCCTTCCCACCAACACCTACTATGACAGAATACATTTGTCAATTCATAACATCATATAAAAGCAAAGAGTTGGAGAAAGATAAGTATGGAACAGTAACATGTAAAGAAAAGACCTTACAGATCTACCTCAGTAGATCCACTATGCAGGAGGCTTTCTCATTTCCAGATGCACAAGAAGAATATCCAAAGAATTTGGATGCAACATTCTCTAAAATTCAGGATTTATTCCCACCTAACACAAAGTCACAAAGCGGGGAAATATGCCATGATATGATTCTAGACCCCATATGCAAAGAGGCAGCTAAGTTTTTGGCTGACATTTTCAATCATTCAAGAGTGAGAAAAAACTATATGTCAGTAAAAAATCTTACACTCCTTGGTAGAGCAAAACTACAAGATTGGGCTCAACACATATCCTTGCTACTGTTGCTAACCAATTATGTATCCACTACCCATAATGGCAAAAGATACATTGCCCATCTATTGGCCATAATAATTGAGTTTGCAATAGAGCAAGAGGATGACTCTACACCCCTCTCAACACAAGATATAGAGGACTTTAAAACATTAATATTATTGCCAGAATGGGAATTAGACCCTCCACCTACTCTCAATGAGGATAGCATGGAAGGGCAACAATCCGAACAAACTCCAAAGAATGACAATGTGGAACTTTGCCAAAGAATACTACAACTCATTTCAGTCTTGCTCCCACAACAAAAGGACTCGAGCATGGAAATCCAAGAGGATACCGTTCCACATAATGACTTTTCAAGAGAGCCAAATAGCATACCTCTCTAGGAATCACAAGTCACCAATGTTGATGACTCCACGACTCTAGAGTCACAACCCCCAAATGTCTCTAGTGGCACCATACAACAGATGGCTGTTCAAGACATAGATCAAAATTCCACATGAGCACATGAGAATCAACTGAATGTCCAATAAAAGCAAGGCCATAGCACATTCCAGATCATACAATATCATAGCCAACAGTTACAACAATGGTCTCAATTATTTGCTACCATGGTGTCAGATGAGCAAGAAAGGGAAATGGAAAGACAGATGCTCCCCTCACTCCAATCCAAGTTGCAAAGTGTCAAGACTGAAATTATGAAGCTCAAGGAAAGCATGGCAAAACAAATGCAGTAACAACTCCTTGCACACAATGCTCTAGCAAAAAGTAGAAAGGATGTGCTACAAGCCACAGTTTCTCTCCAAGATAAACACCTACAGCTATCTGATGCCTTGAACCAAAAGTAAAAGGTTGATTTATCCCTCTCCCATATGCAAGACACTTGTGATGATATCAAGAAGGAATTGGTGCAATTAAATGAAAGATTACTACTTAAAGAGGATCAGCTCCATGCCACATTAGACACAAACAGTGAGTTGCAAAACAGCCTCAAAGAGGGTGAACATCGAATTTAAGCACTAGAGAAGGAAGGCATGGCATCAAGGGAGATACTTGTGCACACCAAAGCAGAACTAGATGCACAAGAACAAGAGATACTCCAACTCCACGCGCTTAATGATCAATTTCCAACGCATCCAAAAGCAGCTCAACAATTCAATAGTCTAAAGCTTGCATCCTCCACTTTGTGTAGAGACCCAAAAGGTCCCCCCACTTTGTGTAGGAACCCAAAAGGTCCCCCCCAAAAGTGGAGGGACGCTTGCCCAAAAGGTCTCCTACAAAAGAGGTCCCCCCACGGAGGTACCTACAGATTGTGTAGAGACCAACATGTATAAATATCTCTCAATGGAATGAAGCTCCCACTCTTTGGGGTTCAGTGTTCAAGCTCACTATTGTGTTCATGCGATTGATCTTCATTGCGTCCATGCTCTCTTACACTATCGTGTTCTAGCATGCCCTTACCCTTGCACTCTCTACCCTTGTCCTCCCTCTTCCTCCTCCTCCTCCCTCCTCCTCCTCCTCCTCCCTCCTCCTTCCTCCCTCCTCCTCCTCCTTCCTCCTCCTTCCTCCCTCCTCCTCCCTCCTCCTCCTCCTCGTCCCTCTCCCTGTCCTTCTCCCTTCCTCCTCCTCCACTCTCCTCCCTCTTCCTCCTCCTTCCTTGTCCCTCCTCCTCAACTCTTATCCCTCGAATCCGCGAAGGAGACTAGCTCTCCACTCCTCAACCTTGAGACTCCTCCTAAACCTTGCAACCCCCTCTAAACCCTAGAACTCCTAGTTAGCTCTCTCAACCCTATCCCCCTTTCGAGCCCTGAAATCCCTTTCTAAACCCTTGAACTCCCGTGAAGGTGAGAGCCTCCATTAATCATTTATAATCAATCCCTCTTTCTCATTCACGCACGCATGAGATCTTCTTTCCACACTGGGTCCACGCTTTAGCCTACACCTCTCACCAGAACATGACCCGAGGACCTATGCTATACTTGTGAACACCTATGCTACAATGAGCAATGACACGATTGTAGGTGATCAACACCCTCGGAACCTACGGATGGGTAAAACAGGGACAACCGAGAATAAGTGTGTACTAGTGATAATGGGTAGTAGAATGGCCAAGCAATGAACAAGTAGAAAGTAGCAAAGCAAGGAGTAGTTGCAATAGGGAATAGAGTACCAACACACTAGGAGAGAGAGAGAGAGGGGGGGGGGGAGGGGCAGAGGGAGGGAGGGGAAGGGGGGGAGAGAGAGAGAGAAAGAGAGAGAGAGAGAGGGGGGGGGGCGAGGGGAGGGAGGGAGGGGAGGAGGGGGGGGGAGGGAGAGAGAGAGAGAGAGAGAGAGAGAGAGAGGGAGGGAGAGAGAGTGAGAGAGAGAGAGAGAGGGGGGGGAGAGAGAGAGAGAGAGAGAGAGAGAGAGAGAGAGAGAGAGAGAGAGAGAGAGAGAGAGCTAATGGTCTTAGGTCTAGAACAATTGTAATTTTACATCATGGTTTATCATTATTGGAGATAAAATTTAATTAAAAATCATGCTTAGGATCAAAATTTTTAAAAACATAGTATAAAGAGAGAGAGAGAGAGAGAGAGAGAGAGAGAGAGAGAGAGAGAGAATGGTCTTAGGTCTAGAATGATTGTAATTTGACATCATGGTTTATCATTATTGGAGATAAAATTCCAATTAAAAATCATGCTTAGGATCAAAATTTTAAAAAACATAGTATAAAAAGCAATGCATTACTAGCATGCAATCTGCACACACCCACACTCTCAACTATCACCTTCTTCATAATTACTTGCTAGATATCATTAGGTTGTTGGTTTGAATAACATTTGAATTTTTCTTTATCTCTAATTATAAGGAGACATGGTGATAGCCCAAAGAGACTATACATAAGTCAAAGAATGTTGATAGCAAAATGTACCATCGAGGAATGGCACCACCTCATGCTTTGCAAAAGCCTATGGTCCTCAAAAGCAAGTAGACATGCCCAAACATGGAAATTCAAATAGTAGTAGGATGGCTTTTGTAGCAAATAGAATCACATATTGCTAAGTACAGGATGAAGCTCATGAGTCACTAATTAGAGAAGCAGGAGGGAGATTTGTAGATTTGGTGTGGCCACTTGCATAATTATAAAGCACGAGAGACACTCTATGATTTAGTTCAATTCTTGCATTTGGGATGCTATAATCGCCAATCAAATAGCTATGCATAATATCCTAGCACTGACATATTTTCCTACCACTTTGGGTCCATTTAAATAACTATTAGATAAAATTTTCAAAGGGACCAATTGAAGCCTTTAAGAATATGCTAGAGCCAACCACCTTATAAATAAGCCCATTTGTTGGTTGATATCATTACCCTCTTGGAGATTCATATCATTACCAAGAAATTAAATTTTGGAGCCTGTAAGAGTATGCACCTTGTACTGAGTTAGTTTATTTACTGGGCTTATTAGCTTCTATAAGAGGTTTACGATAGAGTCAGCAATTCGATGTGTTCAAGGCTCAAGATTTACAATTCCACAAACTACAATAGGTGAGGAAAAGCTGTGATAAACTCCATGTGTATACTAATGCATCCAAGGATAATACTCATCAAACTAGAACAAATACTTCATTACCTAATATACTACTCTAGAAGGATGACAAGCCTCCCTATATCAATTCATGAAGAGGGGACACTTAATATAGATTTTAATGTATAAAATGTTAGAGAAAACAAATTGCATTATGTCAGTGCATGATCTAGAGAGGACCCTAATCGCTTGTAGGGACCTAGCCTTACCACATATAAAAGGGTGGTTGTCTCATTGTTTATCCTCAAGCTAATAGGATGATAGGGAAGTTAAATGTGTAGCTAGTCATATTTGCATCTCTCTTGGTTCGTGTGTCTTATGCTCTCTCCTCGCATCCTCTTCTCTTAGATCCATCATCCTACTCTCTTAGATCCTCCAACAAACTAACACTTTTGTACTTCCATCGCCCTCACATAGTTGAGGTTGTTTCACTACTCTTGTTGTAGCTCATAGATGCCTTGTGAAGCTTTTCATTTGCTACTCCTATGCAACACATCATTTTAATTATGCCTCTCCAAACATCTCTTCTTCAATGTTGTGAAACTTAGGAAATCCTCTTTATAAATTTCATGCATTTTTAAAGCTTTATGAGATTCATTCGAAGTAGATAGAGCACTCTTGGAGCAACAAGTCTTTTGGAGGGAACTCCATGTTTTTAAGCTCAAGGAATTTCTCTTTTGGTTTTAGTCAAGGATCCAAATCTAGAAATCATTTGTGTTTACCACTGGTTTGGTAGCTGGACATTCATCTATCCTCATACATAAAAATGCCCTACAATATAACCATGTTTGAGGAAATTTCACAAGCTACATATGAAGAATTTCATATGCTATCTTCATCATGACACTTCTTGTGATCAAAATTTCATTAAAAAAATATTCTATGGTAGAACGGTGTGTCCTAGGATTAAAATTTGTAAAGTTTTGTACATGCTGAAATAATAGTGCTCAAAATAGCACCCAAAAATAATAGCTTTAGGTTTTGGTTGAAAGTGGTCTTACAAGGACATAATGCATAATCTTTTGATCTATCAAGATAGCAAACATACAACTATGGTGGCAAAGAAAATGGAGGCTTTGTCGTAGTGTTTTGTCTATAAAATTATTTTTCCCATGGCCTTGAATAAGTTGATAATATACATCTTAATGGGTACTTACATTGAATACTTACATCTTAATAGGCACTTACATTGAATAGAGGTTAAAAGCACAAAAAGCTGATTTTTGGACTCCTAAAAAAGAGGTTGTGTTGTCCCGTTGAGTTACCAAACTATAAGCAATTGACAAGTGCTCGTTTCCTACAGTTACTAGCCTTTAATCATCAACAAGACTAGTTGGCCACTTGCAAGTGCACGAGTCTCAAGACCTTACAATATAACCTTGTGGAGAGCCATATGCTATTAAATCAAGCCATCATAGCTAATTTGCAACACAACCAAGAACATGTATTTGAACTATTGTACTTGGCAAGAGCTCAAAAGCCCACAAAAATTATCACTATGATCTAAGTGGAGCTTAGGGAGCAAACACTCAATGCAAACCTATGTATACACTCCTAAATGCCATCTTTAGCCTAGCTATTTGGGCCCTCAAGAATTGGGAAAAAATAATGTCCATAGTTTTTCATCATAAGCATACTAGACCTCCATAATGCATGGTTTGGAGAACTCTATCTTGTACATGATTCATCATGACAAAGAAATCCACACAAAGATCCAAATCATTCTTGGAGTGTTGACACATAAATCTTCTTCACAGATACACGATTTGTCAAATGTTGATGTTAACTATTTTAAATCTCTCGATTTCTTAACCTTAATTATTCATAACCCACAGGAGTATTTGTTAGTTGGAAGCCCCTTGTGTTGTATTTGGAAGCTCTCTTTTAAGTCTTCAATATGGCTTAACTAAGTAAGAAGTGTTAATTGTTTACGTCAATGTTCAAAGAAACAAATTTAGTAATCATAACAACAATACTATGAGCTCTTGATATTAGGCATTGGTTTGTCGAAGCTTGTGTCTTGAGTTATATTTCTCATCTACCCATAGGCTACATTGGAACCCAATAAGATTTAGATCATGGAGTAAACACCAAGTAGATGAGTCCACCAAAGGGTCCCTCTTCAGAACAATTGAGGCCATGTTAAACAAGATGATTGGCCCCATAAAGGATCACCTAAACTCTCACTCCAACACCCAAGTTATTATGAACACATTTGCTTATTTCTTGCCTTCCAAACTGACAGAAACATAGCCACCCTCAAGTAGGGCCAATAGCCCATCCAAGTAGAAGGCAGCCACTCGAAATCCCTAGTAGGATGGATTTTCAGTTCAGTCGAAACTAGGTTGCAAACCCACACTCCTTACCACCATTTGCAATCTTAGCTGCACTTTCCTAACAACCTGGCATTCCAAAAAAAGATGTGATCACAAAGAACACATATTGGAGAAATATTCATCCAATTGGTCAATCTACCTTGAATTGGGAACCAATATGAAGAATCTTCCAAAGTAAGAAACTGGTTATCCTCGGCATCCTAGCCATCCAGATCTCCCTGCATCTCCTCTCCAACCACGTTGGGCTTCTTCTTAAATTCCATTTACCATTTAGTTTACCCAAAAGCTCATGATTAGTTGCCAATTGATGATAGACAGCTTTGGCTCATATCTTTCAAAGATTAACCCCTCCCACAACCCATTGATTATGTACCCAAGTTGGGGAAGGGAAGGCCTTGGATGGCCACTCCTGAGGGATATCCCCCCACCAATCTAGCAAGAAGTTTAGCCTCGTCACTAGTGAGCTCATAACACTCTTTAACCTCAACAATAGGTTTCCAAAAACCTGAGTTGACATCCCAAAGGTTGAGCCAACAATGTACCCCCTTCCTTTGTAGAGATCTCGCCTTGTTCAAGTCACGAACAACCACCATCTTATCCCCAACCAACCTAGCCCATCACCACCAAATTTTTTGTAGCAGATTGGCATCCCCCCATAATCTCGGCTGGTCCTTCCAAACCACAATATCACCCAATTTCTTCCATGCATCAATCAACCCTGCAACTAAATCCGAGCCTCTGATTTCAAGTGGGAACTGCCTGACAACATCTTATCTTACCAAGTAAGGCCCTTCAGCTTAGACACCTTTAGCTGATCCTAAGGAATATAGTGGAGCTTGCAAGAGCTTCCTTCTTCTATCCAATAAAAAACTCTAAAGAGCTTCTCTATCTCCTGCCAATGGGTTTTTTTAAAATTCCACACTAAAGCCACATAATTGGCAGGAGTCAAAAGAACATGCTTGATGACCAACAATCAGGCATTCCATCCAAGACTCAGACCATGCCAAGTTCTCACCTTCTTGGCTATTTTGTATTTGGACCAAGCAAATCTTTGCCTTAAGGCATGCCCCAAACCCAAAGCCCCCCCCATATACCAAATAATATCACCACGTTGAAGCCATATAACTGATACTCTGTCAACCCAATCTGGCCTTGTATCCAAATAGGTTCTTACCTTGCATAGGAAGGCCACATTATGACAATCTTCTTGCACCGTTGTCATCACTATATCAGCAAACAACTGATATAGCATATGATTCCCTAAAGGGAGGATTACCCCTTTAACTAGACCCTTTTGCACACCATCGTTCAAGAGACCCATCAATGAAACCATGCACATAGCAAACAATAAAGGAGCCAATGGGCAACCTTGCCTAATAGATCTTGGAAGATCAAAACAACCAACAACCATCCCCCCATTAAGGCATAGAATGGCTGAGGCATTGCCAAATAATGCCCTGACCATCTTAGCAAGACCCACCCAAAGCCCATATGAATCAAGACAACATCAATAAAGTCCCATAGGATATAATCATATGCTTCATCTAGATTCAAGCCAAACAAGATGCAACTCTGGTCAAAGGAACATGCATAATCCAGGATCGAAGATACATTCAGAATATTTTCAAAGATGGCTCTCCCTTTGATGAAACCGTTTTGCTCCCTATCAACCAACAACTGCATACAATTCCTTTGTATTCTAAGGGAAAGCACTTTGGCAATAGTTTTATACAACAACATTATAATGGGATGACAATCTCCTACTCTTAGCCGATTCTGCCTTTTAGGAAACAGTTTCATAAGATCAACATTAACATCTGCAAATAGGCACCCAAGAGCGAGCATTAACATTAGTAGATAGGCAAACACTGCATTAGCCATATTAACCAAATCAATCTTACTATGATCCCAAAAGACACGGTAAAATTCCACAGTAAACCCATCAGATTCTAGAGATCTATCATTCTCCATCATAGAAAGGGTGTCCCATAATTCCTAAATGGTGAGTCTCTGAGACAACTTCATTTTGTCCTCCTCTATAACCTGCACCTTAATCAGCTCCAACACTTTTTGAACATTAGAGTCCCACTCCTCATTCTGAAAAGTAGGCATACCCACAATAACATTCGACTAATTCGTGAACACATCAGTTATGTGCCAAAAGTCAACAACCACATTCCCTTGAGCATCATGAACACGATCCACACTACTTCTTAATTATGTTTTCTCCTCACAAATTGAAAGAACACCTTCAAAGGGGCATCTCCAACTTCCAGTCATAATTGTTGACTCAAAACTCTGGCATATTCAACCCTACATAGATGAGAGATTAATAGCTCATATTGTTGGGCTCTAGTAAGTCTTACTTGCTTATCCCAATCACGGGCTGCCAAATGAACCACTCTAATCCTCGTGTCCTAGCGTAGACATGGGTCTTCCACCAACATAGTACTCTCTTTCCACTTAGCTTCCACAAAAGCACAAAAAATCCAATTAAACATATGAGCCTTGTCAAAGTTAAAAGGCTTGTCAAAAGATTGACCCACCATTTTTGGAGTTGAGAAAATCCATTCAATGGGAACATGATCTGAGACACTCATCTAGATCCACAAACCACCCTTCAAAGGAGAATGCATATACCATCCTCATTTGAGGCATAGAACATATCTAGTATACAAGCACAAAAATCATCCCCCTTTCTTCGGTTATTCCAAGTAAAACTCTCTAGCCCCTGAGCATTGAGCTCAAGATAGTCCAAAAGACCCCAACCGAGCATTAAATCCTCCCAGAGATCTTTTCCCACTCCAATAATACCCCTCCCCGTAGAGGATCTATCAACCCCATGAACCATCATATTCCAGTCCCCACCAAGCAACCATTTAGAGCTAGACATATTAGTACTTAGGTCTCTCCAACAGACTCTCTTGCCACCCCCACCATTAGGAGCATAAACAATCACAACATGAAAAGTAAAACCATCAATAGAGACCCTCTCTCAGTCCATGCTGACCACTAACTAGAATAGTAATACCTCCCCTCCCATGAATAGGACAATTTACTATAACAGTAACCAACCTGCTTAGAGGAATACCACAAGGAATCAACATCCCCACATTTCAACTCTTGAAGAAGGACCACATCAGGATGTCTATGATTCACCAAACTCACACAACTTTGTTTCATAAGGCAACAAAACCACACAAATTCCAAGAGACCACCAAACCTAGTGTAAGCTCCCTACTCCCTTCAGGGACAAAGCTAATGTGGGAACTCCACCCAAGCTAGACACTCATGAAAAATGAATTTATTCACACTAAAAGAGGGACTCCAAGGAATAACCAACACCACCACACTAAGATCGACCAACAAGCTCATTTCGCATAGCTTCCAACACACATCTATGGAGAAAGGAATCTTTACCAACATATCTTGCAGAATACCCAGATGACGGAATATCACACCCATTATGAGAAACTGCTCCAACTTCCCCATAAACGGCACCCTCCCCTTGTAAAGAATAAGTAAACCCCTCCTCTTGATAGCCTCTCCAACTTCGGTTTGACAACCTACAAAGGTGTTTCATGAATGTTTCTTACCACCACAGCTCGCCAAACCCTTTCTCTCCGCTTCCATGGCTTTTTTTAAGCATTGCTCAAGCTTCGTCATTTGACAAGGCTAAAAACCCACTCAAAAGCTTGTGCGAGAAGTCATGTCTGTATACGAGAGTGAAACATCATACTCCTTCCCACTCTTTTTAGCACTTAGATCAACCCCAACCTTAAAACCCTCATTGACATCTCCTGATCCTTTTGCCTTTGAACCCTCACAACCCCCCCTTCACCACTCACCTTACCTTTCATCAGATCCTCGTGATGACACTTCACACCCCTCTCAAGCGTCACACCTCCATCACCTCTCTGTGTGGTTACCATGCACAAAGCCTAAGGGCACCCAATTTATTCATTTTTAAAGACGCTCTTTGAACTTTACTCTGGAAAGCAAAGTACTCTTGGAGGAGTGTGGAGTAATTTACACCTAGGTATCCATAAGAAAAGTAAATATGGCAATTCACACTTGCATACGCATGCACATGTACATGCACATGCACACTATGCATGTGTACATATGCGCATGCACTAATGCTCCCTCCCCCCGCCGTTCTCTCTCTCTCTCTCTCTCTCTCCCCCCCCCCCAGCATGAGTGCACAATCTAATCTTAATTTTTGTTGTATTCAAAATCTATTTGGTGAAGTTCATACGAGAAAACATATTTCTCAAGGCCAATAGACCAAAACCGAAGAGTACTTGTGGCTATAAAAAAAAAACACACACCCACACCATACTCACACACCCATGGGGTTCATAAACTAAAGAGTACCTGTGGGGTTAACAAGGTGAATGATATATATCTATCATTCATTAGGCCTGCCCGTGGGTGAGTGAAATGCTTAAGAGAGCATAAAATTGGAGGCATGAAAAGGAAAGAGTGTACAAAGAGTAGTACATGCAAATGGTCCAATAGTCAACAAGATGAATTTGAGAGAGAGAGAGAGAGAGAGAGAGGATGAAGTCACTAAATGCATGCATTAAAGTCTCTTACAAGGAGCATACTTGGACCAATCACCTTTGTACCAAAGTCATAAATACCATCCTGCCAAAGTTGCTAGCAACCAATAGGAAATTCTCACCCCAATAAATAGAAATAATCAGGATTTTTAGCTTTGAAAACTCGAACTGTTGCTAAGGCTACCCAGAGGGCAGTCCAAAAAGCAAAGAAAAAGAAAATGGTGTGGAGGAAGACTTTAGGAGATAAATGTGGGGGTTAAAGGTCACTGTGCCTTTACCCCGGTTATGTACAATACTCAAACACATATATAAATGAATGAAAAAGAAGATTAGGGTGGTTTTGCACCCACCAAAAATTGTGTGGCTCTCTCTGTCTCTCTCTCTCTCTCTCCTTCTTCCATTCTTGCTTCCGTTGAGAGCACTCTCAACTGGTATCGGAGCCCGGGTGATCTAGCTGAGCGTGCGTGAATGCTTGAAGCTCAACAGCTCTGTGGGAGGAAGGAGAAGCTCTGTGGGAAGCTTTGTGGGTGACTTTACTTGCATCCGAGTATGTAGAGACCTTGGAGGAACCTTTGGAAAAGCCACTTTGGTTTTGCAAAGTGGTTTTGAGAGCCTGTTAAGAGTTTTCAAAAAAAAAAAGTCGTTTTTTGAGCTTTTCCCTGTTCCGTTTGATGACAGAGACTCCATATTGACTTGTAGAGGCAATTATTGCTTGCTTTTGGTGTCCACTTCACTTCAAGAGCTTGGAAACACCTTCATTCTTGAATCTGGGATCATTTCATTGGATTTCTGACTCACTGTGTTAGTTTCTGCGTTTTTTGCCCAGGTGCTGGAACTCAAGTTTGAAGCAACCATTTGCAGATCTGTCGGTTCCGGTGGACTCAGGAGGTCCTAAAACTTCTATGTTGCTCATCATTTGCACTCCGGTGGAGTTTACAAATAGCTCTGTTTCCAAAAACGTTTTTCAGTCCGTGTGTTGGACCCAGTGATTGAGACCACGGTTTCCAAAACCGTCTGTCCCATTGCGTTCCGTACGCCCAAAAACCCCTACCTGTCAGTTCTTGCGTGATTCGGTGGAGGATTTTCAGAGTTATAGATCTCTGTGTATTTGATTTCGTCTCTCTGTTATGTATTTTTCATTCTAAAGTTTTGAAACCTTAGATTTATGCCACATGGCAGTGGATAAGTGTTGACTCCCATTTCTCACTCATCGGTTGGGATTTTGGAGTTCTAGCAGAAGAGAGATATTTGCAGATTTTCTTGCTGATTCCGATTATGCAATGGCGCCCATGTTTTGAGGCATCTCAGGTTCTATTCTCAGTAGCGGTCATTACCGTGGGACTATGATTTCTTGAGCATACCTTATGCAGATCACTCTGGTTGCAGTTTGAGTAGTGTGCACTCATTCATGGTGTGCATTGGGTTGCAATGGATGACTTATAGGCCATTTGGATGCATTACGGTCTTTATTGGATGCGCTGATAAGCCCAAATGGCCTTGTGGGATGCTATTTTTATGGACGCTTTGCACATGGATGCTATTTTTATGCTGAGGGACAGCTTTGACACGTTGCAGGTGATGCATTGATAGTGCTATGCTCTCTTGGATGAGATATTATTGATGCATATGCCAGTGGACGGTGTTTATGCTTGAGTCATTTGGCACTTATTAGCATTTTCTTTTGGGCCAGATTTGCTCATATGGATGCATAGTATATGCACATGAGTTAGATGCATCTTTTGATGCTTTGGTCTTTGAGTTTTGGTGATATTTTACTCTATTATGGCATACACATTTGGGTGCACCTAGTATTTGGTGTGATTCTCTCTTGCAGGCACTAGCATTTGGGATTTTATTTCATTTGCATCATGGCATCCTCTTCCATGAGTTTTTTAGCATTAAAAAGTTTGATGGGACAAACTTTTCTTTGTGGAAAGAACAAATAAGGGATGTGCTTATTCAAAAGAAGCAGATTAAACCCTTGGCAGGGATTGAAGCTAAGCCTGCAAATATGTCTGAGGATGATTGGAATGAGTTGGATGCATTAGCAAAGTCTACTATTAGACTTCATCTTGCAGAGTCAGTTTATTTCACAGTAGTAAATGAGCAGACTAAATCAGCCCATAAAAGAAGGGGAAAGAAAGAGTTTGAAATGCTTGATTTGGTGCATTCAGACGTATGTGGTTCCATGCCTACATGGTCATTAGGCGAGGCTGAATACTATGTGACATTCATTGATGATGCAAGTAGGAAAGTGTGGGCTTATGCTATAGCTCGGAAGAGTGATGTGTTCCAGGTATTTCAGAAATGGCTGGCCTTGGTTGAGAATCAATCAAGTAGAACACTTAAATGCCTACGGACTGACAATGGTGGAGAGTATCTCTCTCATGACTTTTAGCATTTCTGTGATACACGAGGGATTAAGAGGGAGCTCACATCCCCTCGTACTCCAGAGCAAAATCCAGTTGCAGAAAAGATGAACCGTACCATTCAAGAAAGGTTGCAATGCATGCTTTCCAATGCAAGTCTTTCTGGTGGTTTTTGGGTTGAGGCAATGAAGACTATAGTGCATGTGATCAATAGATCACCTAGTAAGAGTTTGGATGGTGGTATTCCTGAAGAGGCATGGAGTGGCAAGAAGCCCTCTTACTCTCATTTGCGTATATTTGGGTGTGAGGCATATGCACATGTGCCAAAAGAGCTTCGAAAGAAGCTAGATCCTAAGTCTAGGAAATGCATCTTTCTGGGTTATGGTGAAAGTGGAGAGATGGGCTATCGTCTCTGGGATCCAGAAGCAAAGAAGATCATACGTAGCCATGATGTGGTCTTCAATGAGAAGAAGATGCATAAGGCACCCATAAGGGATGTGGAAATGAGGAGAATCACTTTCCAGGATGTGAATCCACCTGCATATGTTGATAGACAGCAAGCTGTCCATGCACCAAAAGTGCAAGAAATGGTACCACCAAGTACTCCCACAGGTATACAATCAAGGGTAGATGATGGATTATCTATTGGTGGAAATGATGAGCCAAATGTGGCTGATATGCAGATGGGACAGCAAGCTGAAATGCCCTTGAGAAGATCATCTAGAGTGTCTAGACCACCTGATAGGTTTGTTCCAGGGGTAGACTATGTGATGCTTACTGATTGCGGGGAGCCTTCTTGCTACAAAGAGGCTATGATGCGCAAGGATCAACGCAAGTGGGAGTATGCTATGCAATCAGAGATGAGTTCACTTATGAAGAATAAGACTTGGGACTTGGTTTCTTTGCCACATGGAAAGAAAGAATTGCCATGTAAATGGGTCTACAAAATGAAGGTCACAGGTGATGATGTGCCTAGGTACAAGGCCCATTTGGTTGCTAAAGGGTTCAAGCAAGAGAAGGGTGTGGACTTTGATGAGATATTCTCTCCGGTTGTGAAGATGACCACACTTAGTTGCATGCTTAGACTAGTGGCATTAGAGGATATGGAGCTTATGCAGATGGATGTCAAGACAGCTTTCTTGCATGGGGATTTGCATGAGGAAATTTACATGGTGCAGCCGAAAGGCTTTGAAGAAAAGGGCAAAGAGCATTTAGTTTGCAAGCTGAAGAAGAGTCTCTATGGTCTTAAGCAAGCGCCTAGAGAATGGTATCAGAAGTTTGATGCTTTCATTCGGTCCCAGGATTTTAGAAGGAGTGAAATTGATCACTGCCTCTACACTAAAAGGGCTAAGGATAATAGCCTGATAATCTTGGCACTATATGTGGATGATATGCTATTGGCTAGCAAGAATACTTATGAGCTAGATGCATTAAAGGCCAAGTTGCATGAGGCCTTTGATATGAAGGATTTGGGACTTGCAGGTCATATTCTTGGTATGCGCATCACGCGTGATCGGAGTAGGAAACTCCTTTGGCTTTCACAAAAAGAGTATGTTACAAAAGTATTACAACGTTTCAATATGGAGGGGGGGAAGGCAGTGAGTACTCCATTGCCTCCATATGTGAAACTGAATCATATAGATAGTCCCAAATCAGATGAGGAAAGGGCCATGATGGCCAAGGTTCCTTATGCATCAGCGGTTGGGAGTCTTATGTATGCTATGATAGCTACTAGACCAGACATTGCATTTGCAGTGGGAGTTGTTAGCCGGTATATGGCTAATCCAGGAAAGAGGCATTGGGAGGCAGTTAAGTGCATCATGAGGTACATGAAGGGTACCAAGGAGATGTGCATCTGCTTTGGTAAAGGAGACATGCATGTACTTGGGTACACAGATTCAGACTATGCAGGGCATGTGGATAGTAGGAGATCCACTTCTGGTTATGTGTTCACCTTTGCAGGTGGTGCAGTGTCGTGGATGTCTCGTGCACAGAAGTGCGTTGCTTTGTCTACCACAGAGGCTAAGTATGTTGCAGCCACAGAGGGTTGCAAGGAGGCTATATGGCTTGATCGGCTAGTGGGAGATTTGGGGATTCATACAGGTGTACCGACATTGCATAGTGATTCCATGAGTGCTATTCCGCTAGCACGAAATCCGGTCTTTCATGCAAAGACCAAACACATTGAGGTCAGGTACCATTTCATCAGGGAGGTACTTGAGGACAAGCGCATAGAGCTTGTCAAGGTTCATACAGATGATAACCCTGCAGATATGCTGACGAAGAGTCTACCTAGTCAGCGGTTTGAGTATTGTCGTGTATTGATGGGCATTGGATAGTATGCTCACTGGTTATTCTCCCTTAAAGGCACATTGTCCTTGAAGTGGGAGGTTGTGGGGGTTAAAGGTCACTGTGCCTTTACCCCGGTTATGTACAATACTCAAACACATATAAATGAATGAAAAAGAAGATTAGGGTGGTTCTGCACCCACCAAAAATTGTGTGGCTCTCTCTGTCTCTCTCTCTCTCTCCTTCTTCCGTTCTTGCTTCCGTTGAGAGCACTCTCAATAAACAGGGGAGAGAGAGAGAGAGAGAGAGAGAGAGAGAGAGGGGGGGGGGGGGGCTTGGGGCGGAGGGAGAAAAGGTGGTAAGAAGGAGGAGATAAAGACGGGGGGAGAGAGAGAGAGAGAGAGAGAGAGAGAGAGAGAGAGAGAAAGAGAGAGTCAACCACTTTATAGTCTGCATTCAAGTCCAATGAAGAAGAGTCAAACATATTGCCCAATAGGAAAAATGCACTTCCAAAAATTCTATAAATGCCTAATTTCTACTTTGCCAAATTTAAACATATTGCCCAGTAGGAAAAATGCACTTCAAAAACTTCTATAAATGCCCAATTTCTCCTTTGCCAAATTTGAAGCATTGCTAAAAGGCTACCCAAGAGGGGAGGCCAAAAACCGAAGAGTAAGTGTGGGGCCAAAAAGTGCCATAAGACGCTAGGTGGCTACTCCGTGGCAATGGTAAAGAGAGAAAGAAAGAGGGGAGAGAAAGAAAGAGGCTTTCGAAAAGTGAGAAGAAAACTTGCAAAATGCAAAAGCATTCTCCACGAAGGATGAGTGCAAAAGAAGGGGAAGAAGAGAGGAGTGCAAAGAAGGGGATGAGAAGAGGAGGGAAAGCCAACAAAGTGAGAGTTTTGAAGAGAAATGCTATATAAAGAGAAAGCTCAACAGAAAGTGGAATTAGGATACACGGAAGGCTGTGCCCTTATCAAGAAAGCCACACAGACACCGTCTCCTCTCTGTCTATATATATACTTGTTTTCACAGCAACATACTTTCAATCGCTCAAGGCTTTTCTGGTTGTCGGCGAGCCTCTTCATTCCAGGCATCTACTCCTTTCCTCCTCCCGCATTCTTGCCCTTCTCCTATTTTTGTGCTTACAATTTGTCACCTGCTCAGTCCTTACCACCCGTTGGGGAGTTCCTTCGTTGCTCCCGCTTCTTCAGTTGCGCATTTTTAGGTGCCTTTCTTGAACTTCCCCTCTCTTTGTGAAATTGCCGCTTCAGGACCTCTCTTTTGCAGTTAGCTTTACAAGAGCTCTGTGTGGAAATTTGTCTGTGTTGGGCGATTTGGAAATCTGCTGGGTTCTTTTGTTTCGGGGAAGACCCGGAACTGCGGTGCCTCGAGGGTATTTTCAATGAGCTTGTATTGGAGGAAGAGCTAACATTAGAGCAACCCAGCCGAACGAGCCGACACCTAAATCATTAGAAATGTGTATCTTGAACTCGTTATTTTGTTTGTAGGGTAGCGAAACAGTGAGAATTATAATGCAGCATATTTCAACGACTTTTTGTGCTCTCGTTCTAGGCTTTGTCATGGGCGACACTTTAATCTCGAGAAACTCTGTACGTTTCTGTCGGTGAATGAATGAACAGGAGAAGTGCACACAGCTGTAGGCTAGAATGGCTTTGCATGTGTGGTTGGTGTTTATGACTGTAAACCCTGGCTTTTTATGTGTATATACTGTTGATAGCAGTATGAATGGTTGCCAAAGTCTTCCACTGAGTGCGATGATTCCTGCCTCTCAATCCTTCTACGTATAATGTGTGGAAAGTACGTAGTATGCTTAGGTAATGATATAGGTAAGTTGCTTGCTGATTTACATGTGGCAAACAACTGTCAGATTTGAGTTTAACGTGAGCGAAATTCCTTCTAATTTCTGCTAGGTTTTAGGATATGATTAAGGGTCATAAAGCTTTTGATACAAATTTCATCTGTTGAATATTGTACAACGCTTATATTGTAGTCTTTTCTGTTAATTGGCTTGTTTTTATGGTTAGTGTCTTCTGCAGTCCATCAAAAGTTCCATCAGTTAGATGCTAAAATTGTCGTGTTATTTAATTAATTATGTGAGATGTGCTGCTGATTATGTATTTGGGAATCTTTCTTATGGATATAGTAAACATGTTGCACTTGCATATTGCATGCAACCACTGAGCTTAGGAGGAGACCCAAGTGGCCTAGCATCATTGCAAAGTCTTTTTGAACAAGTAAGTGCGTATAGAACTTGCATAGGATATGTGGCTTTATTTGCCAGTTGGCATAAAGGACAAACATAACTTTACCTTAAGTGTATGGAAGAACGTACTCCTCAAGGTAGCTATTGTTATAGCCATTCTTACATCTTGCATGCATATACAGGCATTCAACTTGGTTTGGAACGCTAGTTCCCCATTCTAGATGGTAGACGGGTCCATGGTAACTATGTTGCCAACCCCTGCTAGAGTATGTGTATACCCCTTCTAGAGTTGTTTCCAATCCATGCTAGAGTACGTGTGTACCCCTAGACCAATAAGTGTCCCATACAAATACAAGTTTAGACCAACTGTCCTAACCTTTCCAATGTTAACCACGTTGACTAATACCTATTATGCCTAGGCCAACATGTAACCTAAGCTAGGTGCAAGCTAATCAGAGTAGCTCCAGATGTAACATTCTGTGAGCCTTGTTCTTCTAAGAGTCAATGTATAGAGTTGAGAACACAATGTTGTAGGGCAAGGTAAGCTTCCATGCCAAATGTCTTTGAGTCGTATGCATCCCCAGCTCGTCCTCATGTGCGTTTACCCCTTTATTTTTCCTCTACCCATGATGCATCACTTGGAGAGAACAAGGAAAAGGATCTAGATTAGAATTACCTTATGAGGAGATGGTTGTGTTGCAAAGCAATAGTACATTGAGGAAAATTAAAACAAACCGAGAGAAAAAGAAACAAGGGAACATGCAAGATTCAAAGAGATTACGTGCACATATGGTTTGATATATATTAGCTTATCACGCCCACTATCTTGTTTGCAAACTTCAATGGGGATCATAAATAGTGTTGCCATGCTACGAAGTCCAACATTTTGTTTGGAGATTTGAATGAGAATCATAAATAGTGTTGCTAGGTGTTTTCAAATGCCCTAAATGCGTTCAAACGTTTTGAACTAACTCGGGAAAAAAGTTACAAAATTTCCCCCAAAAAACCGTATCTTTTGCATACATATGTGTCAAAATAGACATTTATTGAGTTTCTAAAATGAAATTGTATAGTCGTCACGAGTAGTTGTAGCTTGAATGAAGAGAATGTGGAATACTATTTGTTTTGCTTGCTAGTCTTTGTTAAGTCTGAGTCTGTGCTTCACCTCCGGAGTGTTGATAGAAACTTAGTACAAAGATCTTTGGATGCTCAAGTAGGTACAGGTGTGTGGATATGTACATGTGAGAGAATATGTTTATACTATGGTCTACACTGACCTTGGGTGATGATGATGTCGGTGGGGATCTAGCGTTCTTGTTATGTGACGGATTTTATGGTTTTCAACCTTGTGCATGATAGTCATGAGATTGAAACTGCACTGTGTTTTGTGTTTTTAGAGGATGAGTTTGGGCATGTTCCCTAGATTCATCTAGATATATGTTGCCAGTCATATTAGCAGAGATGCAAATTTCATTTTTTCTATCTTAAGTGTTGCATTGCCCTAATAGCTAGATTGTCTCATTTTTTGCTTAGGAATGCTCGTTTGGGAGAGACTCAAATGAAATTGTATAGTCTTCACAAGCAATTGTAGCTTGAAAGAAGAGAATGTGGACTACTTTTTGATTAGCCTTCTCCTTTAGTGCTAGCCTTTGTCATGGCTGAATCTGCTGTGACTGTCATGAGATTGAAACTGGACTATGTGTTGTGTTTCTAGAGGATGAGTTTGGGCATGTTCCTGCATTCATCTAGGCATGTATTTATTGACACTTAAATAGCTTAAGCGTTAACATTCAGGAGAGGTTGGGTCTAGTTGGAGTTGACAACATGAACTAATACAACCACTACTACAAATATAAACCACCCTCTTTTCTTGAGGTGTCACGAGCCTTTCGGTAGGTGGCATTGATGCTTCAAATATCATGACCTTTTCAATTGGCTGAATTGAGCCACCCAAACGACAAGGCACACTCTCCTTGAGAAGATCTTGCCCTTCCTTTAGAAGAGTGAGCCTTGTTTTTGCATGTCCTTCTCGTACCATAGGAGGTCGAGGAGTTCAATGCAGAGTTTCAGGAGTTATAGTCATCCTTAGATCATACTAGAACGGTTACAGTCATCCTTAGATCATACTAGAAGGGCCACACTTGATCTCTTATAGACTTTTTGGTTTTGTACTAATTCCATTATAGTTAAGATTCATGTATTGCAAGGTCGATGGTGTGGTTGTAAAGTTGCTAGCCCACCAGCTCGATTTTGGTATTTTAGACTATGCAAATGGTTCCTACTTACCCTCTAGGCCCTCTCTATCTAGAATCGAGGGGCTTTTAAGAGGGTGCATTTACTCCTAATGTAGTGAGGAGATTAATATTGACAGCAATATACATAAGGCTATAACATATAACATTTGCAACCCGAAGATATTCCTTGCCCTACTCCTAATACTATTCTTACGAGCTCATCATTGATTATCATTTACATAGTGCTGGCAAAAAGCTTTTGTATTAGATCCAATCAGAATTGTTTCGGAGTTGGTTGTCGTATTCTTGTCACTTGTTTGAAGAGGGGTTTAAGCCCACGTGTTTTGCTAGGTGTAGCGAAGGAGGCTGGGCTGATTTGGAGAAAGGGGATAAGATAGAATTGGCAGAGGGAAGAGAGAGGAAGAGGGAGAAGGAGTAAGTGAGGAAAGGGGGCGAAGGGAGAGGAAGAGAGAGAGAGAGAGAGAGAGAGAGAGAGAGAGAGAGAGAGGGTGAGGGGGAGAGAGAGATAGAGAGAGATTTGGAGAGTGAGTGAAGGCAGCATGTAGGCCTTCCCATAGGATTTTGCCCTCAAAATTTCACATCCGGGCTGTTGATAAAAGTGCAGCAAACAGCAACTACTAATCAGCTTGGTAGGTGTTAGGGGTGGTCCTAGACAATGTCCTAGACAATGCTTTCTGGCTGCCATGAATTCTCATTCTCAGGGAGTCCCCGCCACTTGATAAGATACTCTATGTAGACCTTGTTTCGGAGTACATGGCTCTGAAACCCATGATGCGCTCCGGGACATAGAGCTTGTGACCCTCCTCATCCATAGGTGGTAGCTCAGAAAGAACTTGAACATACTGTCCTACATGCGGCTTTAGCAAGGACACATGGAAAACATTATGACTTTTGGAGGTACTGGGAAGCTCCAACTCATATGCCACCTCCCCAACTTTGCGGATGATCTTCTAGGGACCGTAATACTAGTGAGCAAGCTTCGTGTTGGTGTTACCTTTCAGCGAGGCATAAGGGTTCTTATGGAGGCACAAATGCACACATTATTTCCTTCTTCAAAAGACAGATACCTCCTGCGTTCATCCGCATACTTCTTTTGCTTGCCTTGGGCATCCAGCATATTCTTCTTAGCCAATTGCAGAAGGGCATCCATTTCTTTCCAAGTCACTTCTTGCTTGCTGATTTTTCACAGCCATGTCTGAAATAAAAGGCGGCATCCCAAACTTGCATCCATACATTGCTGCAAAAGGGCTCACCCCAATGGAAAGATGCTTGGTACTGTTGTAACAAAATTCAGCAAGAGTCAACCACTTATCCCAAGACTTCTGTGTATCATGACAAAAGTGCCTCAAGTATTCCTCCACCTATTTGTTCACCCTTTCTGATTGTCCATTTGTCTTAGGGTGGTAAGCAGTGCTAGGTGTGAGGAGAGTACCCAGTGCTTTGGATAACTCTTGCCAAAAGTGACCCATAAATTTTGCATCTCTGTCATTGACAATTTCTCGAGGGAAGCCATGATGCTTAAGAACATGCTCAATAAATTGCCAAGCAACATGTGATGCTGAATATTGGGTCTTAGTGGGTATGAAGTGAGCTTGTTTTGTCATTTATCCACCACCACATAAATGCTATCCCATCCCCTCTCTGTAGAAGGCAACCCTGTGATGAAATCCATAGCTATGCGAGTCCATTTGCCTTTTGGAATAGGTGATGGCTGTAAAGACCTGCGGGTAGCTGGCTGTCCATCTTATTCTGTTTGCAAGGCAAGCATTTAGTGACATATTTAAACACATCATGCCACATGCCATCCTAGATGAAGCTCTGTTTGATCTTTTCATGTCTTAGTGATACCCACGTGTCTTGCCATAGGAGATGAGTGCATTTTGTACAAAACCAGTAGTGTATACTTGGACTCTGGTACAAGATAAATTCTGTCCTTGCAGTACAACAGCCATTATGCAGCTTAAATTCAGCATGCCCTTGCGGCTTGAAGGATCGTGTAACTTTCCAAAAATATGGAAGCTGCCTTTGAATTCTGCATATATTCTTCCTGAATTCCATGAATCCACTCTTGATAGATGGTGGAAATGGCAGATAAACTACAAGCCCACAATCTAGACAAGGCATCGGCAACCACATTTTCCTTCCACTTCTTGTACTCAATGTTGAAATCGTATGACTGAACTGCAGCCAACCACCTCTTCTGCTTCATGGACAAATTGCGCTGTGTAAGAATGTACTTGAGTGTCCTATGATCCGTCTTAACCTTAGTCTTGCCACCGTATAGGTAGTGGTGCCATTTTTGGAAAGCATGTAGGATAGTCAACATTTCCTGATCATAAACATGATAGATCAATTTCTTGGCCTCAAATTTTCTGCTCTCGAAAACATGCTTGGTCTACCTCAGCCTCCTGCAGCGTGGTCACCTCTTGCAATTATCTAATCTGTCTCAGTAGTGTCTCTTTGTGCTGTTGCATCTCCATCAAATAGTCCAATGCAAACCTGTTCATCGAAGTGGATCAACCATGAGAATGGACCAAAGCTGTGTCCGTCTTGAAAGAGGTAGTGGTATTGTCCCCGGACCTCATAGTAGGCTGGACAAGCACATGAGAAGTGCTCCTTTGTCTCAACCTCCCCTAGCGTGCATAGCCTACAGATCTGCAATTCTTTGGGTGTGCCTGTAGCTCTCCTTGCCTCAATCCTCAATTGATGGGACGAGACCTGCATTTGCCCAATGGCAATCCTCAGTGCATGTAAGACTCCTTTGCTCTCTAGGTAACGGGGTCTAATGACGAGTCCATCCTCCAATACTCTCAAGAAGTGGTCATGGTAGTACTGGATCTTGGTAGGGAACTCTTGGTTCCTCCTAAGTCTGAGACGAAGGGAGCTAGAGGAGATCTAACCGTATTATGTGGTTAATGTCATATTGTGGAATCAACTCGGGCGGTGCATCCATGCTGTACTCGAAGGAGGAAGCTGGACCATCTGAATACCCTGACTAGAAAACCATGTGGATACGCATGCATACCATGCTGTGTTGACCCTGCTCTAATTGTCTAGATGACTCTAGTGCCAGCCTCGGTAGTCTCTAGTTGGGTAAGGCCCAAACTCTGTGGTTGAATGTCATTGTTTGGAAGATGGCATCAATTTGAAGTGGTTTCATAGCGAACTCTTCTTGTACAATCTGATGAGGTACAGAGGGCTTACTCAAATCATCCTAGATTCCATAATCACCTGTAGGCTCTCAAATCTCCTCCAGTCTGTCGCGGAGAGATCACTCCCCCAAAAAGGTGCTGCATATGTGCTAGTCGGCCTCACTAAATCGTCAAAAAGCTAGCCCTTCGTCGATGGATTGTGAAAGTGCAGATGTTAATACATCTTTCTTTCTTTCTTTCTGTCTGCAAAATATCTATAGGGCCTCCATATGTCTCTGCAATTCCTTTGCTAAAGATGATAGGAGGACTATGCCATCCGCATATAGCAGGATCTGTACCATCAAGCCAGCTAGCAGTGATGTCTCACCTCCTAGGCGGTCAATAAAGGATGTGATCTCATCAATATAGAGCTTGAGTAGAGTCGATGAAAGGGGGCATCCTTGGTTCACTCCAATGGTGCTCTCAACCCAGTGTGATAGGCCTTTTGGGGCACAAACTCTCCCTTTGACATACTCATATAGGCTCATCACTCACCAAATCATGACCTCTGGAATCAGCATCTCCTGGAGTCTCCTGTGTGTCTGTGTGTGTGTGAGAGAGAGAGAGAGAGAGAGAGAGAGAGATCCTGAGAGAGAGAGAGAGAGAGAGAGAGAGAGAGAGAGAAGAAACCTGATACAATGATATGAGGGATGGAGCCGTAATGCGGGCGTCAAGACCCATGATGAGTATAAAAAAGAAAAACCCATAATCATGATCATAACCATAGACATCACTATAATGGCATCAATACATAGAGAGGAAGACTCTTTGAGGCGAGGAGTTAATCCCGAGAAGGGTGTGTTGTGTGAGGCTAATGTGTTGAAATAAAACATGTGATAGAGCATTGGCGCGTGTCGGCATGCTATTGTGGTCTCTACTGTCACGCCTGTGGGTCGTGCCTACGGTCTAGTGAGCATAGAGGGAAGGTCCCCCAATGTGATCTGCGCTTTGTTCATGAAAGATCATTTGAAGAACTTGATGATTTTCAGAGATTGAAGATACGGATAAGGAAGTCGAATCCTGATCAATTAGTGAATAGTGTCAATTGTTGGAACCTCCGATCATCGGGGGGAATGCAAGGATAGCTTGCGGATGGCCAATAGCTTACATAGGGATTATCGCTGAATGAATTGCATTGCCGATATAGAGCCTGGGAAAAAAATTGTACGTATAGCTAGTCTGTGGACGGCTAGCCACTCATGGAAATAGCAAAAATCAATTGCATAATCTTGCATGATAGAAGCACAGCCAAAATTTTAAAGTTCTCTCCAATTTCCTCACCTGATAAGGCCTTCGCAGTAGCTCTCAAGTGTTGTAATACTTATGTTGATAGCCTCTTGAAATGTCTATGGTGACCAAAAATGCAGCCTCATGATACCTCTTGCTCACCTTCTCGAGCAATTGGGCCTTCTACCTGAGTGCAAAGCTGCCATAGATATTTTTCTATGTATGGTGAACTGTGCAATGCTATGGATTGAACTATCTAAAATGGCCCCTATGTTGGCTTTTATAGGTTGGTGCATAATGTTAGATGTGGCGTAAGTATTCTCGAGCTTGTCTTGGGCCTCCTTGGCTGAAGTAGTGAGGTCATGTTGATGAAGCAGTTTGTTAGCCAGCCTCACACCAATAAGCACTAGTGCTTTGTCATTCTGTTCATCCCTAGCTGAGAGTGGTGCTGATGAGTCTTAGCCCTAGTTGCAGTCAGTTAGGTCAATTGGTAGAGTTAGTACATGTACCACTTAGGACACTTAGTCCAGTTAGGGCACTTTGCCCTAGGGTTTTGTTATATTGGCTTTCTCTTGTACCTTCACTCAGTTTTGCAGCAATTCATTACAGCAGCTCGTTTTTGTCTTCTCTCCTTCATTTCTTGAGCTTCCATTGCTTGCCCTAGCCTACACAAAGGCATGCACACCTTGCAGGAGTTGCTGACCAGCTAGCTATCAAGCCGCCAAGTGCCCAAAATCCTGAATAGAAGTTTAAGGAGGATGGAAATAGAGGCGGCTGGCTGTGGAGGCTGTAGACAGGCATAAACGGAGGTGAATGGGCTATGGAGGAGGCTTAATGAAGGCAACAATGGAGGCGGAAAGAGCTGAGAGGAGGAGGCAGCTAGAGACGAATTAGGGTTAGGGCAGGAAGATGATGACGTGGCAAAACGTCTATGGTAGGACTTACCTGCTCTGATACCATGTTAGAGGCATGGTGAGAGTGAGAGAGAGAGAGGCTAGAGAGTGTAGAAATGATTCACAAATGTAGAAACCATGGAAGGCTTTCACTCATTCATCAACGTCACCAAATGAGACGAGTGAAGTACAAGCCTTAAAGATTACACCGTCACACACTTGCATGAAGTGCATATGGGATAAGTCCCATAGTGATACGTGACACTCACACATGAACTAGTTCTAGATCTCCTAGTACAACACATCACACCACACATCTCTCACATTCTTTGGCTATGATATCTCCAACAAATTTTTCAATGTCTAATACAAGCAAAATGATCTATGATATTAGAAAGCACATATTGTAGTCAAAGAACCAAGGGAAAACCAACAATCTAAAAAAGTACCAAAGAAAACCTAGTTTCCATGTGAAGTGTGGTCTAACAGCGAAATAGCTGCAACATCTCCACCAAGCTATAGTCGACCCGACGCGAGAGACTTATTAACATTTGCAACATACAAGACTAAAAGATAGATACGTTGTGTGACCAGAAATTCCCTATGGGGGAACTAGAGGAGGGGGGGGGGTTGGAGAGAGGTGTCTATCAATGCTCAAATGCATTAATAATATTCAACAATTATTGGGAAGTCATCTGATAGGAATTAAATGTGGTTGGATGCAGGGCCTCTTCTTTACCCCTTCATGACAGAGCTGTTCTTCCAATTGTAATGCATTGAATTTTGGCTTATGATGGAAGATTCGAACAATGATGCTGATATTCATTGGGGTGCCATCAAAGAGAGTACAGACGAGGCTAGAATTTTATATTCTTCTTTCTTTAGTGAAGGTCAAGAGTTTGCCCTTAATGACAATGTTGAAGTGTATGACGCCATCCAATCGGAACCACATATTGGTAAGATAATGAAACTATGGGAGGAAAGAGGAAGCGGCAAGAGGAAGGTGCTGATTCAATGGTTTCTTAGGCCTAAGGACCTTCCACAATTGGATGTAGAGGAAAACTCTAAAGAGTTATTTCTTGCATTTGGCAAAGGAAAAGGTGTTACAAATGAAAATGACTTGGTAAGGCTGCTGTCTTGTGAGCTTTGAAAGGCTTGTTTTCCTTCTTTGTTCTTGATTGTAAACTGTGGCATATTTATCTTGCTTTGGTTGGGGAAGGGAAAGGTCTTGTTGTTAATGTCTTGCTTCATAGTTTCTTCTATGCATGTTTGGAATCCCTTTTTTGTCAAAAGAGAAGGTAGAGCCTTGCTTTTTGTTAGGAGTTGTCGAGACACTGTGCATTGAAGATCATGCTTCTTTGCTTAAGTCATTGTCTACATACAAAAAAGATGTTGTTCATTAGGTGTGAGCTCCATTTTATTCAATATTCTCTCTGAATTGGAAAAAATATAAAATACGAGTAATATATATACCTAAATAAGTGAATGAATGATTAAATTATGTATGACATGGTTAACTCAAAATAAAACATATTCTCAATGAGCATTTGTAAAATTCGATACCTTCTAGTCTTATGAAGGATGATTTTGTGTCATGGCTAGAGAAATCAATATAGTTAGCATAATAACAAAGTATGTATGTACACACACACACACTTTTTTTTTTTGGGGGTAAATACACATACACACACACACACACACACACACACACACACACACACACAAGCGCGCATATAGAGATATGTATATATATTTATATGTATGTGTGTGTGTGTGTGTGTGTGTGTGTACATACATACATACGTACGTACATACGTACATATATGTATGTATGTATGCATGCACATGCACATGCACATGCACATACACATACACATGTTGAATGGTGAGCTTATTCAGTTGTTTGTCATCAACACACATGCAAAATGCAAGTCTTTTTCTTTTCAGGATTGTTGGAGAAGCAAAACATTAAATTTGTCCCACCATGTGGTGTTTGATGGGTATCCTCGATGAAGCTTAATCTATAGGGGTTTTTGTCTGTGGAATAAGCTTAATTTTATGTTGAACATTCAGCTTTGGGGGTAACCATTAGGTGACTCAACCCTTACTGATGAGGAACGGAAAGTTTTGATGTGTTAATGTTGTCATTTCCTTGTCTTGGATAGCCAAAGAGTTAGTTGATGCATTCGCAATGGCTCTATCAATACACACAAACATATATAAATTCACATGAAGTTCTTTGAACTTTCATACATGAGAGCGTTGCAAAATCATCAACTGGCAAACAGCTACCAATTTACATGGAACGGTGTGTCGTATACACTTTTGAGGACAAAAAAGATTTTCCTTGACATCCCTTAACATCTGAAGAGCAATGATACTTGAGCTAACTTTATTCAACTGAAAGTCTAGCTACTTTGCGCGCTCTTGTATTTGAAGCTCCAACTATGTGGTCCTTTGGTTATATACCTTCCTTGGGCTCCCATTTGGCATCTTTACCATCTAAGCTTAGTTCATTTAGTCTTTCTACTGACTTATCAAGGCAAGGATGACCTTCCATGTCACCATCACAGGCAGTGATGACCCCTTTTAGTGGGGCGTTTCTCAGCGAAGACATGGAGCAGCTTGCCCTCAAAAAATAATTACCCCACCTATTCACCTTTTGCTTTCAATAGTGCTATTGCACTATTGAGTTAAATGTTTTTTTGCTTGTTTTGAAACCGTTTAGGCTATATTTTTGTGTTCCCTAGGCCTATGGGCGATCACGGGCATATTTGGCACTTGTTTTCTATACCTCAACAAAACTTTGGGTCTTTGAAACTTGAGCACGTTTTTTGAAACGTTTCTAGTGACTATGACTTCAACGTGTGGCCGGCAAGACTTGTGGCTGGATATTGGCCATGGAGAGCATGCCTTAACTTCAAAACTCATACTGTTTTGTCTCATTCTTGTAGTAAGAGATGAGAAGGAAGATTTTACCCATGCTTGGGCCACCATCCACGCCAATGGTAGTACTTGGCTGCTTGCCACCAACTCTTATTTTTGTCATCCTTTTTGATGCTAGGTAATTTGTAGAAACTTTTTGTTTAAATTTCCTTTGAAACATTGGCTTCTTGTGGAGGTACATGAGGCATAGAATTCCTAGATCTTGGATGTAATATCTTCATAACTCAAAAGTATGCAAAAGCTTCGTTCGAAGTGGTGGCATCCTTGCCCTTGCCTTTGCTTTGATTCTATTCTTTCAAGCCAAAATATGTAGCGTTTGACTCGTACAAACTGGTATGGGGATCTTCATCACCACTTCACAAAATTTATTGGTATACTCTTGCATTGACAAGTCTTTTGTGAGAGATATGTATGTACATTCCAAGGCTTGGAAGCTACATTGGGTGAAAGAAACTATTTCTGAATTCTGTTTTGAAAATTTCTTAGTTATTAGTGCTGAAATGTAATTGATAAAGAGAATGAAAGAAAGAGAGCTCCTCCGTAATTTTGACAACAAAAATTCAACTTTGCGAATCTCCTAGTTGACTGAAACCATCTTCAGCATTCAAATCTCTTAAATACTGCTTTGTTGGAGAGATCTCTTCCAAGTGTTTATTGAACACTAACTAATAATAAAACCGATGGTGTGATCACTGATTAGCTAGAACCTAGTGACTAACACTCAAAAATTGTAGACAGGGAACCCTTTGCCAAGTGCGCTCGTCTAATGCTATGCTGCTGTCATAACTGCCAGTAGTTGATGTTGATTATTGGTTCTCGATCAAGCAAAATTTCTGCTTGAATAAACCACCCGAGATCAAAGTAAAATCAACCAAACAGAAGCCTTTGTACTAATTTGGTTGACACCTTCGTATTGAATAAACCACCCAGGATCAAAGTAAACCAACCTGACACCTTCGTATTGCAGGCACACCTGACCAGGAGCAAACATTAAGGGAATGAACTCATAGACAATGTCACCATTTGTTTCAAGGTTCCTGACCAGAAGCAAACATCAAGGGAATGAACCCATAGACAATGTCACCATTTGTTTCAAGGTTCCGATACCAAATTGTAACACATATGTCCTGTCCAAAGAAACTTTCAGCCAGCAAAGCATGATGTTTCTACAAGCTTGTAGAATCCTTAGTGACAAAGAAAGACCTTGGGTTCGTTCCCTATGGCATCTTTGGCAGCTCGGCAACATGGGCTGGATATGTAACTGCCTCGTGAATACCTAGTATTCACGCTTGGTTTAAACAAGTAATCCAAATAAGCCCAAACAAGGTTTCACTAATGAACGTATACAATATTCATTCTTATATTGACTTTTCGGTTTCTATGGTCTACCTTAAGACACGTATGAAGATGGATCTATGAGACTATAAGAAACCTGGTACAACAAGCTGAAAGAGTGGAGCTACTAAAACGAGCATCTTCACCCATGCTAGATGCTAAAAAGCTACATAGTCCTAGAAAGCATCAATGCGACATAGTCATAACAGCAATATCATCACCATCATCATATTTCGTCATGTCTTGTGCCAAGTCTAGCCCGATACAATAGATACCGGAGCTCTAAAAGAGAGGTCATGGGAGGGGAGCTTTAGAAGAGAGGTCATGGTGGACCCCAAGGCTGGTGAGGCTTCGGTGGTATAGGATCAAAATGAGCACTAGCGGCTATTGATGGGTGGGGTCCGGCGTTTCCTCTTGGCTGCAGCTTTGCGCCTGACTAGTTCCACCGTAACTTTTGTAGGTCATGCCCCGGGTTTGAACATGGAAGGGATGTCTCTGAGCGTGATCTGTGTCCCACCTTTGCCGGGTATGTTGGGTCGCTAGCTCTGGATCTTTGCCTCGCCGACTATGTGAAGAACGAGGGTTTGTGTGATTCGGCTGAGAGAACCTGGGTGCTCCGTCCTTGCCTCTATAATTTGAGCAAGCACTCTTGATGCTTAACTACCTCATGAATGAAGGTGGCTAAGCATCTCTGATCCGGATAGGAAAGGAAGTGGGATAGGAGTCCAGAGCTATCTCTGAAGAGACAATAGTAGTGGCCTTAGATCTTGTAATATAAATACCGCGCATCTGAAGATGAAATGCTCCTCTAACTCGATGACCTATGTATCACATAAGGCACAAATCCGTATCTCTTTGTGTACTCACTCAGCTCGCCCACTCTCAATATGGAGTTGATGTAATGAAACCCAAAACTACCCAATAGAGATCCTTAATGAGTGAGGGAGATGAATCCGAGTATATCCTGGGAGTATATTAAAGTCCGCGGGGGACCCTATAGGATCTATGGGACTGGCCGATCACCATCAACTAATAGGGATCCCTTACATCCAATGAGAGAAAATATTACAACTTGTCATGTATTGAGTACTTGTTGGGCTAGCTGGTGTGCTAGACCCAGTACCTTATTGCTGTGTTCCAAAGTCTCTTTCAATTAGCTTCCTAGCTTTTTGGCTGGCTGCTAGATCTCTGCTGTCTCCATACCCTTCTCCAGTGTGTACATAGGCCTCTCTCTGAGAAAGAAATTAGAAAGAAAGAAATATGTGTTAAGGTCCTCGGGAGGCCTCACAGGCCTGTGGGACTAAGTACAGCAATTGGAAATGAAAACTCATACAAGCCACAAAGGGCTGAAGCAAAGGGCTTGCTAAGGCCCTTGCTGTGTGCTATGCTAAGCTAAACTATAGATCTCAAAAAAATCTCAGAGACAAAAACTCAGTAGCTGAAAGCCGGCACTGTGGTTGCAAAGCTATCCCGGATCTGCGCCTGTCGGGCTGAGAGAGAGAGAGAGAGAGAGAGAGAGAGAGATGTCTTCAGGGGCCCTCATGGGCCTAGGAGACAATACACTCAAAAATAGTATCTCATACAAGCCACCATGGGCTGATGCAAGGGCTCGCAGAGTGCTAAGCTGAGAGAGAGAGAGAGAGATTTTCAGGGCAGTACTGGTGTTATGCTTACTTTTTCTTGGGCCTCATAAAGTGATTATCTTTTGGCCTTGTTGACTTAATATTGCTGTTTGTCTCCAGGAGGTCGTGTCTGGTAAATGCACGGTTCTGTGCACTAGCAAGGATCCACGGAACAGGCAGCCATCAGTGAATGATCTGAAAAATGCAGATTATTTTTTTTCAAAAATATACAATGTGGATCGTGGACACATTTCTCCTATACAGGGAGTGGTTGATAAGCTTGGACGCGATGGTGAGGTTCTGTAATCTTACTTTTGAAGGGGCATGCTGTAGAGGTGCAGAGTCTTAAGGCCATAAATAATTTTGGTTACCATCAAATTGGTCCTCATACACTGCTTTGATAAAGTAGGTAGGATTGATAAGTCCTTGTGAACACTGAACACTTTCTTATGCCTTTTTGGACTTCATTTTTGTATGTTGTCAGTTGTTTTCAATAAGCAGGAGTGGCTTGTGGAAGGTATTAAAACTGAAGTCAATATGGCTGAGCTGCCCAAAGCTGACCAGGAGAATGGAAAAGAATCCAGTGTTAGTGAAGGAAGCTCTGCACAGCTTTCGAATCTGGTTGATGTTTCTACAAAAGTGGAAGAACAATCTGCTTGCAACTTGCTGCCAGAGTTGAAGAAAAGACCAAGAGATACAGAACTGACCATAGAAGCACAAAAGAAAAAGTTGGTCCATGAAACACAGAAACAATCAGCAGCAGGATCTTTGAAAAGATCCAGTGGAACGACAGATGAAGTTGGAAGGAATAAGAAGCCGAAAGTGCTAGAGAGTCCTGGGCCTACTGCTCTGAAGGAAGTTCGGGGAAAGGTTGGTGGAAACCCTGTAGTTTCTCCAGATGGCTCTACAAAAATTGTGAAGCCGAAGAAAGATCTCCCTGGCAAAGATCAATCTCCAAAGCCTGAAATATCTTTAGTTGTGACTGACACTGTACAGAGCAAGATGCAAACCTTGAAGACTGAGGTGTTGTCTTTAGATAGCTCTATAAATGTTGGAAAATCAAAGGAAGAGGTGCATGGTAAAGACCAGCCTCGAAAAGCAGAAAAATCTTCACAACCAGTGGAGGACAAAGTAAAAGCCTCAAAGGTAGAGGAAGAAATACAAGGTTCAAAGGTAGAAAAAACTTCACCTTCGAGGGAAGGTTTGACAAAACCCGTTGGCAGCTCAGTAGTTTCTTCGGGTATAAAAAACACCGCCAAGTCTAAAAGTGGTAAAGGTGAAGATGACTCATTGTCCATGCGGGCTGACAAAAAGGGAACCCTTAGTAAGGACATCAAGATCAATGCCATAAAAAAGCTTAAGAATGAAGCAGGTACAGAAGGAGAGCAAAGTTCGGTGGCAAAAAGTGAGCCAACCAAAACGGATATAGGCCTGGTTTGTGCTAATTTCTTTTGATTTTTTTTACTTTATTGTATGTTCATTTGGGAGAGTTTTAATCTCTGTGGATATGGGCGGTTGTTTCCTAAATTTAAGCGGTAGATATTGAAGCATAACCTGCTATAGACCTGAAGTGTATCGGTTCTTTATCTAGGGCTTTTGTATTTATATATTTGTAGAAGGAATAAAGAAGGCTCTCCTGTTTTGATATCTGGATTCTAAAGTCTATTTTAATCATGGCAGGAAAAGAGGCGCATTTTCAAAGAGCTTGTAAGTGCACCCGGAAACATTTTTTTTGTTCCAAGCTGTGGGCTCTGTTTCATCTCGTCTTTGTTGCTAACTCATTTGTGCTTGCTGCCAGTCATGGGAGGAGAATTTGGAGCAGGGAATTTCTTACGGAAAAGTTATTCTGCTGCATAACTTTGATCCGTGGGCCACTTCTGCAGATGTTCGGGTAAGTGCCAGCACTTGCACATGTATAAGTGGTGGGTTTTGAACTCATGATGTAAGACCAGGACGAATGACATTTTTTGTCGTCAAGAGAAAAAAGGGATCCTTGATGGACTTAACTTTGAAGAAGGGGAGCCACACCAAAACGGAGGTTGAGATTGAAGTTTTCCTTTTATATTGGGGGATTATTGAAGCATAGGATAATACTAGGGACTTTTTTGGAGACAAAGCTGGACCTTTGATTCTTTTGGATACCTATGAAGATGGGATTGATAGGTTTGATAGAATGGAGACACATTTTGATATCAAGAATTGTATGGCATTAGTAATGCCAAAAACCGTATTTTTAGTGCTAGATCAACATGCCCATTATTAGGGATGATTGACCTAGGTTTATGATGTTATTTGCACATTTATGATTACCTTTCTATTTTTTGAGGAATGCTTAAAAAAATTATAATGACTTTGAGCGTGAGTGGAATTGGAAAATTGTAACTATTTGCCTGGGCTCATGCTTTTAAAACACTACGATAAGAAGCAGAATTAATTGTTATGGAAATATTTTACCTGATGTTCTAGTAGATTTAAGTTCAATTTTCCCAAATGATTTAGGAGTTGTACTAGTCATAAAGTTTTTAAACTCTGATCTTGCTTGAAATTTTGACTTTAAAGGAATTTTTTGTCTTTATAACAGACAACATATAATTTAAAGAGATTTGAAGTTGTAGGTAGGAAAAGTGTTTCACAAATTTCCATTATAGACATGGAAAAGATAGATGCAAACTTTTAGGAATTGGAAATCATCTTTATATTTTGTCTTTTGCTGGCTGAAATTAAGTCATTGATTGAAAAACAAAAATTTGCACAAATGTTAAACCCCAAGATAACAAGACATTATAAGAAAGACAACTCTCAACTGCATGTGCTTACTGAACAGTAAAGAGAGCAGCCAAAACAAAATATATATAAGAGTAGATACCAAGGTCAAAAACTTCCAACGGATGTACCAACACCTCCAATAAACAAATTTTGAGGTAAGGTACCGAACCTGGCTCTGATTGCTGCACCCTCTGAAGTGGACGATTCCTCTTCTACCACGTGTCTGTGTGGGCTTCAGTAGCTGCTCAAAGGTAGAGTGCTCCTTCAAAGTTCTGCTCTAGGGTCTAACTCTAGTCCAACGCACCTCCTCATGCTCTCCTACAGTGTGCAGGTCTGGACCTAGGTGTGCTAATAGGTGAAAGAAAACTGAGTTAGAGGCCTTCTAGACTGACGGTCCCTCCACACACAAACACAGGTAGGATAGATGCACACACACATGAATTGCTGCAGTGGAATATGCCAACACTTGCTAGAATGAAAGCATGCAACTGGAAATGCAGCAATTGACTACCAAACACATAATGAACCTCACATATAACAAACCCTAGCTGAGGAGGCGAGGAGAGAGAAGCTTTGTGTGAAGCTTCTTGGCTCACCAAGCCAAGGCTTCAGCTCCATCTTCTGTGGCACATTGACAAAGTATGCCCATTCAAAATGCATTAAACACATGCCATAGATGCAATACCTGCATCTGATTGGCTGCCTTGTAGTCAAAATGCATTAAACACATGCCATATAGATGCAATACCTGCATTTGATTGGCTTCCTTGTAGTGGGAGTGTAAGCGTTTGCACCCACATTCTTGGAGTCTGCATGCACGTACACTCATGAGATACTCGTGCACGTGGCCGCCTTGGCAAGCCACTTTGATTTCAAGCCCCATGGTAGGAATCTCTCACAGAGATCTTTCTTGAATCCGTGAGGGTAACTTTGAAGTCTGAGGATTGGAGTATAAAGTTGCACGTCCAAAACGCGGTTGATTAGTTCATTGGCTCACCAGTTCAATGGTTCAACGGACTAGAGTTGTTTACAGGCTCAGATGTTCAGGTGAAAGGTCTAGCTGTGATGCTGTTGATCTTCCACACAGAGTCTAGTTGATGCACTACTCGCACACTGACATTTGTAAGATAATTTTGGGTGAGATTTTGCCCAAGAATACAAATGAGAATTCCATCATGTGTCTCTTTTTCGTCCATTCTTAAGTGTGAACATGAGTAATTCACATATGGCGATCTTTCATATGCGTCTTTGCATGGTTCCTAACTTGAACAACAGCATGAACTAGTGGGTTACGTTGACGAATGTTTCTCCCACGAGTGCACACATTTCTCCCACAGTCGAGCAGTTTTCACGTGCTAGGATTCTGAACGTGAGAACAAGCATGCAAGTGAATGTGAGAAATAATCCATCAACATTTGGCAATCATTGTGGGACTGCAGCTAAGAGAAAAGCGATTTGAGTGCACTGGAATTTTGCCTTGCAATCGTGAGTTGAGTGTACAGAGATTGTCCATGTTCTCAAAGTAAAAGGCACGCTTGATGTTGGGGTACATGTCCCATTTCCATCGGTTCGTACCAATTGCGGCACAGTTTGTGGAGGTTCTCACCAACTACGCGGTCACTAGCATGTGCACGGAAGAATGTAGAATTGCACTTAAAAGGATAGCTGCTGCATGAGCAAATGTTGGACAAGAGGGTTGAGAGACTCTAGGGTTATGCAGCTCGCTGTGTAGAACACTTGCAGTATGGTTGAGTGGACATGGCACACAAAGCCTCATTGGAGACTACTTTAATGCCGAGCTAACAGCCAAGAAGGTCTTGCAAGCAGGGTTGTGGTGGAGGACTCTATTCCAAGATGCTTGCAGACTCAACACTAGATGTCATGTTTGTCAGAGAGCTGCTCCAGCTGCTACTTGTTTGCAGGGGACCACACAAGTGGATCGAGGTACAGAAACGGATTAAACGGGTGCAGCTCAAGTTTGCACATCTTGGCATTGTCCATCTAGACGTTGTCCATGTCATTCAGCCATAGAAGGAGGATGGCGCTTGTACTGTGATGGATTAATGCCCTTTATCTTGGGCCTCCTAAAGTCACTTTGGCAGACATAGACTCGGTTGCCCCTTTCCTCACGTCTGAGCCAAGCATCCAATTGCCACCAAGTACAAGCTAGGCTATGGCTTGTGCGCACCTGGGTGACATCCCCGACCTGGCAAGAATTCCTTGCCCGAGTATCAAGATTGCTATGCCGGTGCCCAGTGCCCCACATTGGAAGCCGTGGATATAGCTATAGCATGTGTTAGGCTAGGGTTTGCACCTATTGTTGGGCTCTATGATGCTGGTAGGACATCATAGTAGATAGTCCCTGCTATATGTGATGGGCTTTATGGTTTGCAGCCTTAAATGGAACTGCTTTAGTTATTTTATTTTCAGAGGGTTTGGGCATGTTCTTGGGTTCATCCAGAGATATATATTCATACAATATTACAAAACCAAGGGACTCATTTTTAGATGCTAATGAACCAAAGCCCAATCAAAGCTATATTTAATGTCATTTGGCTTTAGCCGTAGAGAAATTTCTGAAAAGATTTTGAGCCACGTTTTTATCAGTAGAATGGCATAAGAAATGAGTTCCACCCTTGTGCAAGATTACAGATAGCAAGCAGGTAACACTCAGAATCTCAGATGTTCTTGTAGAGGCTTCTTTATTGAGTTTATGTGAAGTGTACATGACATGAGTTTTACTGGAATTTTTTTGAGGTTTATACTCTTCTTTCAGGATAAATCTCACCTCTCTTGGCAACATGTAAATCATGGAGGGAAGAGTGGCTGACTTTGTAAACGATTATGGGCCTCTCTGTCCTTGGCTCTTTAGCTACCTTGAAGTTGATGTGTAACTGTCGTGTGCTTAGGAGGGAAAGTTTTCTGAAGAGGATGGTATGACATCTTGGGCTCTACAGGCTGATCAAGGAATTGTAGGATGGCTGCTCGATACTCTTGGGACCACCTACAGCTGGTTGATTTGCAGTGTAGTTGTGCTGGTTGTGTCACATGGCATGATGCTTATTGATGCTGGTCTTATCTGGGCCAAACAAATCTAGGCAACGACCTGCATTGCATATTGCAGATGTGTATCTATGGTGAGTGCCCTTGCTTGGGGTATTTGAAATGAACATGCACCAATGGAAATCTCTGCTTGTCTGAGAACTTCTCTCGAGTTATCAAGTGCAAAGAACATTTCTATTGCTCCAGCTTACAGGGAACCTGTGAGGGAACATGTTTGCCATTGCAAAATGCTGTATTTGATTTTGAAAAAAGAGTCAAGGACTCAATTCCGTCGCAGCATTCTTCATGTTTTCATGCTTGAACCTGCTGCAATATCCAATCTAGACACCCACTTTCTGGTGAGGTTTACATTTCTTGCCTGTTTCATGCTCCGAAGGTTGCTAGAGAAGGCCAAGCAAGATATTTTTGTAAAGAAACGAAGTCTTTTGCCAGGCCCAGCCAAGGCTGTTGTCAATTTTTGGCAAATATACTGTCAATGCTTCTCTGGTTATTGGGTAAAGAGGAGGGATGCAAATGCTTCCTTTAAACTGTATGGATATAAGCTCTCACAATGTATAGGAAGCATCTAGAGAGCGTCACCTTCAAGGAAAAAGTGGCAAGACGTTCACCTACCATGGTTAGGCTTCTTAGAAAGGATGGCCACATGGACATGCATATTCTCTACTGTCTTCAGAATCACAAAGCAGAATCAATATGATGCCAATGCAGTTGCATGCAGTAGTTGAAGTTATGTTACAGATAGTAGCATCTTTTCCATTCCCTAAAAGCTACTGGCCTTCTGTAACCTGTTAATCATCCTCTTTCAACTGCCTCTTGGACTTCTTGCAGGATGCTTGTTGTCTTTGTTTTATCACTTATTGGCTATTGACTTGCTTGTATTACAGAGCGTTCAGAAGGTGCGACTCTTGCTTTGCGTGAGGATGGGGAATTTTGGAATAGCCAACACATATCTCCATGATTATCCACAAGTTTTTTGAAGGTAATGCTCATGATGGTAAAGGAACCTGTCACGGTGTATTGTCCATTTAGAAGCATGTTGGTTTACAAAGGAATGTTAAGGACTGGATGATTCCTTTGTCAACTCTGTGGTAATTGCCCAGACCTTCGGGAGGTCATAATGTCATCAATGAAATTTAAGGACAACAATGTGTAAAGGAGAATATCCTTTCCATGGAATCTTGTTGCCCCAAGAAAGCTTCCTTTGTGTTGTGAATGGAGAAATGACATGATGCCAGAAGGGAAGAAGCGGTGATTTTCTTAGTGCAACCCTTCTTTCCTGGAATTTTTGCTGCTGAGGAATGTTCCTTTCTTTATACTTGAAAAAAGGAATGTTGGATTGCTTACCTTTTCCAACTTTGTCTCTGAGTAAGACTGATGAGCTTGCTGGAAAATGGACCCTAGAATGATACCATTGTTTAATAAAGTGGTATTGGTAAAAGCAGACAGTTGGGAAATACATCCAGGTGGAAAAGGATGCTTCTATCCAACACTAAGCAGGGTCTTGGGTCTAGGAGACGTTGTCCTGTCTGGAAATCAAAGCATGATGCTGCGATTGTGATTCTGCAAGAGAATGGTACAAGGCCTTCAAATTTGGGGCTTTCAGATCATGTTACGCCTGCTTAATTTGCTTTACTGATTTTTGGAACATGTTTATGAAGGATCACCACAAGAGAATCCTCCAGTTCAAGGATGATGCATTGTTGCCTTCTGTAGGTGGTGGCTACCAACTATCAACTGGGGCGTTAGGGGTCTGTGACTTTGACACCTTGAGTTTTATGAGACTTTAACCTTTGGTAATTTGTAGGACTGTATTTATGAAGATATGGTCATAACTGACACCCTTCATCCAATAGCTGTGTAGAGCTTGATTTCTGATGTCTGGAAGTTGAAAGTAGAAAGTCTCACCACAAGATGGATTTACGTCTCTCCGACCTTCACTGTGGGGCTTGTCTCCAAGTTGCAAAGCAAAATGAACCTCCTATCAGCATTAGGAGTTTGTTCAGCTGAACTCCATGCATGTAAATTGCTCAGAGATTGTTCAGCGAACATCTTATCAATCAGAGGTGGTGCAATCTGCTCTCTGTCTTCTCATGTGCAGTCTCATTGGGATACTTCTTCTGTGGAAAGGAGTCTCATATTTGGTGACGATATAGTTGGCAACATGACTAGACATTGCTATCTTTGATTTGAGGACTTCAATTCGTTTTCCTTAGTTAATCTAAATGTCTTTAGAAGAATCTGTTTTGTCATGAAATCGAAAAAGTTAATGTAGCCACTAACTGATTTCTTCAGTTTTGATTCTTGTAACAGAAAGTTTTGATTCTTGTAACTGATTTCTTCAGTTTTGATTCTTGTAACAGAAAGTTCTCTTGGTGCCAGCAGTATCTTGTTGCAAAATAATTTGCTAACTCACCATCCTTCCTTGCTGAGCACATGTTTCACTCCTCTAGCCAGTATGCCCCCCCATACATTGATATATGGGAAATTCCTATAAATTCGTTGTGGAGAAGAGAAAAGGTGTGAAAAGGAAGAAGAAAAGGCATGATTAAACTAAGGGATAAAGGGAGGAGGGAGGAGTTTCAATTAAGAGGGACCACTTAAGAAGGGGGCATTAAAGAAGGCGGCACATGCTAAAGGGGGAGGGGGAATAGGGACAATTTGAAGGGGGCTTTAAAGAAGAAGGCACGCACTAAATCTGGAGGGGGAAGAGGGACCATTTATAATATTTAGTTAGCACTAGGTATGCTCTTCCACTCTATAGCTTAGTGGTAGGGCTTACATGTGGGAAAGACAACATTGTGGGTTCGAAGCCTACCCTCTTGAATAATGTGCACTCCTCTTAGACATAGTTTAAAATAAATAAATTAATCCAAATAAATTAATTAACCCATGGACAAACATAAGTTAATTAGCCTCCATGGTCCAAAAAAATAGGAATAAAATAAAGTTTAGCGAGTAGGTCCCCCCATACATATATATGTATACACACACACACACACACACACACATATATAATATTATATATATAATATATATATAATAATAATAATAAAATATATAATATAATATAAAAAATATTATATATTATATAATTTAAAAAATATATTATAATATATAAATTATATATATATATATATATTATACATATAAAATAAATAAATAAATAAATAATATTATTTATATTATAAGAACCACACTCTAGCCAATTTCGCTTACTCTCATACATTCCAGCAAATCAACTGCTGAACATGCTTTGATTTGCAATCATAATCTATCCTTCTAAGATCTGCACAAGGATTCCTTTGCCATGTCTATCTCTTGTCAACATATCAGCGAGGCAAACTTTAACATGGTTTTCTGTTGTATTTTGCCTTCTTGTCAAGGTACGACACACTACTGTACATGAGAGACTTTTTCATCACTTGTCAATGCGGAACATTGCTGTCAGGTTGACACACTATTGTATGTGAGAGACAAGTGGATTCTGGGCTTTGATCATTTGTCAATGTGGAACACTGTTGTTTGCACTGAAGAAAAGGCAGTGGAATCGTTTCATCTCAGAAGCTACCTAGTCATCTCACAAAGCTCTCTGTTTGTATTGGGAATGCACGATAGCTCTGTGTGTCTTCGAAACAAGATGTATCTGATCATGCTTTGCTTCGTTATTGTCCCATACATCTAGTTAATTGAGCGTTTTCAATGTGGAACACTGTTGTTTGCACTGAAGAAAAGGCACTGGAATCGTTTCATCTCAGAAGCTACCTATTTATCTCACAAAGCTCTTTGTTTGTATTGGGAATGCACGATGGCTCTGTGCGTTTCCGAAACAAGATGTATCTGATCATGCTTTGCTTTGTTACTGTCCCATGCATCTAGTTAATTGATCATCCTTGGATTTCTATTGTTATCCACCTGGGGCATCGTATGTGTGGTTTACAACTTATTGCCCGCACCTACCTTTCTTTCTCAATGATGGTGTTTGTGTTGGGGCTCTTTTATGTATGTGAATACCATCGAACAAAATGACTAATTCGTCAATCCATTGGATAACAAACACTCGGGATTGTGATCATTTCTGCCAAGCTGCAAACAATAATTTCAGACTTGTCTTGAAGTTTTTGGGAGCCCCTACTACCGGTTTTTGTGGCTGTTCTTCTCTTCTGTGACTTGTGCAGCAGAAATCGTCCTCTTTGAAGGAGTTTTGATCCTGTTAGCTCAGGTTGTGAAGACCATTGTCTGGAGCACATCCGGTGCTGCCATTCGGTCACATTTGGGGAGCATTTGCTGTTTTATATCAGAGAATTTTCGGACCATTCAAACAATTAACCTTTGTCCTCAGGTTTTGACAATTGGGAAAGATTTTTTAGGTGCATCCTCAAGCCAAGCATTGGCTTTATATTTGTGCATTTGTTTGAGATTGGCCCATAATCTAGGTGATTTTTTGGTGTACTTGCTCAAGCGGATGAGTTGGATGGCACAAACTATTCTCTGTGGAGCTTTATGGTTAGAAACCATTTGGTTGCCAGAAGGACTTTGGGACTTTGTCACTGGTGATGATGTCCATCCCGCTCCTATTTCCCCAACGCTCCTCTATAGCAAAGGGGGGAGGGGGGTCGTGGACAACAGGCTCAACCATAGGTATAGGCACTCGGTGGTATCACACCGGAGCAGAGAAGATGGATACACGTGATGCACAAGGAACACTTTATTTTGCTTTCAGTGAAGAGGTCAATTATACCTCACATTTGGTCCTTCAGATTTGGCCTTACTTGGGACACTTTAGAAGTGATATATCAACACCGTAATGAGGCAAGAGTATCTCTCTTGATTTGATATGAATGAATGAAGGAGATTCTTTGGGAGACCATGGCACGAAGATTCAGGACTTGCATGAGCAACTTCTGAATATTGATGAATTCATATAGATACGTAGCTTGTCTCCTTATTGGAGTCTTTTCATAGATCGTGTCATGACATGAGCACCTAGTATTCCCCAAGTTAGTATGCTTATCAATGGGAGTATTTAAGAGAAGAACATTGGTTCAGACGGCTCTAAAATCGGAGTCATACTGAGTGAGATATGGAGGAAGAGGTTATGTCAAAATCCTTGTACCTAAGGCCTAAGGAATAACCTAGGTCTTAAGGAGAATTGAAAGGGCACATCTAATGAGGGGTAACCACTTGTGTGTGTCACATCCCATTTTCCACTCCTTCCATGGGAGGAATCTCCTCTCTCTCATACCGTCACTTAGTAGTACCCACCCAAGAGAGCACCTAGGGCTCACTTAGGATAAGTCTCATGCACATAGTTAGTCAGTCTAGAATAGGAAATGAATAGGATAGGTAAAGAAGTACTAGACATAGGGGTCACGGGGATGCTTATTGTAGCATTAAGGCCGGAGGGCTTGGTAAACAGCCATAGAGTTCTAGAGTGTGCACAAATGGGGTAGAAATCAAGAATTTGAGGATAACTAGAGATTCCGGTCCATTACACTGGGTATCAGAGCCACTTTTTGGGTAAAGAGAAGAGAGGCGGAGCTTGGATGACCTGTCTAAAATATTAGAGGATAATGTCTCAAATAATTTTGAAGTGAGCAAGGGACGATGAACGGACAGTCGGGATTGTGCTGATCAGAATTTAAATGCAAAAACAAGGTCTTGCACATTTGGGAGACTACCATGAATGTAGTTTGATACAAGGATTCCCTAATTCGACTTGGAGGACTTAATGCTCAAGGCAAAGGACATGTGAAGAGGTGTGGACGAAGCAATTAAATCAATTGTTGAGCACAGTGCGGAAGGTTTGAATTTGGGTCTTCAAATGTGTTGTGCAACTTCTAAAAGAAGCCAACCGAGCATTTAATTGAGTTAACGGTTGGAAAGGATCGATATGGTTGAGGCAAATCGACCACAAAAGGTATGTGGAATGACGATCAAATATCAAGCAAAATGATTGAAAGAGGGAAATCAAGTGGAGAGGCTTGTTCAGAGGCATTGAAATTCCCAGGCCAATGAAGGTCAAAATCACACAAGTGTTATATAATCGAAGCGGCAGATTGGGTGTGGCATTGCAAAGATGTAATACATGATCTGCTCGGAGGTTTGAAGGGAATCTCGAGACGAGCAATCAGACGTAGAGATCGAGTGCTTATCAACAACGACTAAAGGTAAATCGATAGCCTTGGTTTTTCTAAAGGGCAATGAGGGCTTGACGATCCAAACCACGATGAAAGCTCAGCCCATAAGCTGTGCAGTTGAGGATCACAATCTGTGGAAGGTACTCTCAATTCAAGAAGTTTGATCGGAAGGGAAAACCTTGGTTCGAATGAAAGAGCGGACTCATGGCCAAGTAATCAATCAAACGATTGTCCAAATCCATTGCGAACCAATGGCCATAGGAGCAAGCAAACAATAGAGTGATTCAAACCAAGGGCAACAAGGGCTTGACGATTCAAACCATGATGAAAGCTTAGCCCATAAGCTGTGCAGTTTAGGATCGCAATTTGTGAAAGGTGCTCTCAATTCAAGAAGTTTGATTGGAAGGGAAAACCTTGGTTCGAATGAAGGAGCGGACCCATGGCCAAGTAATCAATTGAACGATTGTCCAAATCAATCGCGAACCAATGGCCATAGGAGCAAGCAAACAATAGAGCGATTCAAACAAAGAGAGGTCTCACTGATTCAACACTTAAGAAGGATGCTCAAACTAGGGCAAAGCAACTTGCTTGCCCACATGGATGAAAGTAGGAGTACTTTGATAGATGGATGCAACGACATTATTATATGCAAACGAGAAGATCAAGTAGTAGTTGGAGAAGAAGACAGAGAGAAGACGCCAAAGAAAGGTGTGAAAGAGGAAGAAATGGGGGAAGAAGAGGGAGAAACGACTCTACATTAGGAGTGTTTGAGGAGGGCGATGGAGAGAGAAGCATGAGCGATTGGTTGGAGGTTGGATGCGAAGAGGAAGGTGCTCGTTTGAAGTAGAAAAAGATGATTGGTATCTGTGTTGATAAATAGATTGGTATTTGCATTGATGAATTGAAGGGTTTTAAGCAAAATCGCCATGATGCTGCATCGATGGTACTAGACTTGCCGACATAGAGGTTTTGAGCAAAAGCGCCATGATGTTGCATCGACTGCACTAGACTTGCCAACCCAAAGCCAAACCTCTCTTAATCCCTTGTGGCCTTCTCTTGGTTTAATTGAGAGCCAAGATGTGGGAGAGGCAAAAGGCTATGCAAGCTGAATGCAAAGAATGCGATTCAGTCTTCTAGCAGCAACATTGGAGAATTTGTAGTAGGTCTCAAGCGAAATCGAGGTCTTGAAACTCGAACGACGGGGATGAGATTGGGAGCAAAGGGACAGCAACATCATTGTGTTCTAAAAGAGGGAACTCTCTCATTTGAATGTCTGCAATTCAAATGGCATCTAGGGAAGGGATGGATGGGAATAATAATGAAGACTTTTTGAGAGAAATATCTCTACCAAAGGGGTCATGGTGGATGCCAAGAAGACTGAAATGGTTAGAGCGGCCTACTCCCCAAGAACATTCATGAGATGAGATCTTTCTTAGGAATGTGTAGCTACTAGAGGCCTATGATAGCCTTTGAGAGCTGAAAGCTTCAAAGTGCTGAATGAAAAGTGCAACACGTATGAAAAGGAGTTATTGGCTGTTAATAGTGCATGAAAATCTCCCATCATCTGGACAACTTACATTGGAGTATTAATTTGGGAAGGGGAGCTGAATAGCCCCTTTTTCTTTTAGTTTCAAAAGAGAGTCTGATTGAGTATGCTTGTGCTTTCTAAGTTAGGATTGTAATTTTGCCTCTTTGTAGGAAGCGATACATAAGTGTAAAGGGTCCATTTAGCTTTTTATGTTTTAAATGAGAGAGAGAGAGAGAGAGAGAGAGAGAGAGAGAGAGAGAGAGAATTCCAGTTTTTTGGAAGATTTTGTTTCTTGACTTGCTTGTTTATTTTTGCTTAGTCACCTTCTTCCTGAGAGAGAGAGAGAGAGAGAGAGAGAGAGAGAGAGTCTATTAACGTCCACTGGAGACCAAAAGGTCTATGGGACAGCAAGAAACCCTCTAGTACCTCTGCTTTAGGGAGGGCACATGGCAGCTCCCATGGAGTGCAAAAAGCAACCCATATTAGTTAGAGTACCTACATGATTATCTGGAAGAGTAAACAGCCATACATCAGTTTAAGACTGAGAGTCTTTTGGTTTTGATTCAAACTCTCTAATTAGTGCTACGCCTTCACGGTAAACAACCCATTTTCCATCCTTTCTGGCAGCCCTTACTTTAGCTAATTCAGTTGCCTTAATCTTGAGTTGAGCTTGTGTAAGCTCCTTTGCTATCGATACTTTGGTGCTCTTCAACTTGTAAGATTGTCGAAGAAGCTTGAGCCGCATATCTTTTGACTTCAGAGTAAGGATTGCATGACCTCTTTAGTGCAAAATAGAAGCTGGCCTACTCATCATCATTCACCCATACAATGTTGGGCAAGCTTGCTTTTATCTTTGTCAATATTTCACTATATAAGTCCTCCTCTTTGTACCAATCTTCTGGGAGTCCCCCTATTCTAATCTTTAGCACATTATCACATCTAGCTTTGTGTTCTTTAATCTCTACTTGAATATCAGACTTACTTGCTTTGTTGTCCACTTCCACAATCACGTCCTTCTTAGCAGTTTGTACTTCAGTGTGAACAAGATCTTTGACTATAGAGACTAGCTGCGGGGAATCCTTACAAGATTTTATAGCCTCATCAATTACTGCCTGCTTACCAGTCCCTTTCAAAATGTGAAGTCGGGCATTTACTTCCAGCTCCAATCGTAGTTCTCTCACTGCCTACTGCAGTTAAAAAATCTGATCCTGTTGCCCGAGGATGGGTCGTTTTGAGCCTTCTTGTTAGTAATTCCGTGCATATGGAGAGGGTGTCGTGGCTGCAATTGTAGAGTATCGAGTCCTGATGGATGTTGAAGGAGTTAAGGGAGTTGAGGGGGACTTGGGAGGAGAGGGTAGGCTAGTCCATAATTGGCTGTGTGTTGAACCCCCTAGCTTAACCTAACCCTCGGGTTGGGTTGGGGGTTTAGCCCAACTTGGGGTTAGGAAGGACTAGGACTAGGTCTAGGGCTAGGGCTAGGTACGGACGGGAGGAATGGAGAGGTTTTGACAGGGTGAGGTACGAAAGTAAGACTCCGGGCTGTGGTATGGACGGAGGTACGATGAAGGTACGGACGTGCTGTGCTGTAGGTACGGGCTGTACGGAGAGGTTGAGCAGCTGGTTGTAAGGATGTACGGAAGGAGAGGCTGAGCGAATGTACGGAGGCTGAGTAATTGTACGGAGGTAGGGACGGGGAGGCTGAGCTGTACGGAGATATGGATGAGGAGCTTAAGCGTTGGTGACGGGAGAGATAATTCCAGTTTTTTGGAAGATTTTGTTTCTTGACTTGCTTGTTTATTTTTGCTTAGTCACCTTCTTCCTTTCCTCTTTATTTCTTGTTTCCTTTCTCTTTTGTTTATTTGACGTATTTTAGGAAGCACTAGGTTTGCCCAAGAGACTCCGCGGGTCTTGAGAAACCCAGTATAGTTGTGTATGCTTGGGCACTGATGACGACATAAGTGTTGCTTTGCTTGCTAAGTATGTCTTCCTTTTGTTTTTCATAAAAGTTTGTGTTTACCTCTTTTTTTCTTCTCTTTCATTTTCTCTTTTATTTTCTGTGTAGATTTTTGGTCTTTAGAACAACAAAAACTCTAAATTTGTATGATTGGACTTATTCTAGTCTTACAAAGATATATATTAATTTGGGAAGTGGATTTAGCTTGCAATAGTTATTGCTAGCGACTATAGGAAAATGCTCCTATTCTTACCCTTCCTTTTGATTATTAAACGAAACGAATAAGATACAATGAACCTACTGATTAGGTTTGCATTAGAAGCTTGATGCTGAGTAGTACGATAGCAAATAAAAGAGAGAAGGTTACCATTGACTATATCTGCATGTAGTCCACACACTATTTATGATGGGAATTTAACCCTGTTTACGTATTAGCTGAGGACAACTAAAAATTGAGCAAGAGGGAATGCCATGATATGAGTACCTAGTATTACTGAAATTAGTATGCTAATCAATGGGATAAGAACATTGCTTCAGACGGCTCAAATCGGAGTCATAGGTTATGTTAAGCTATAGGTCATTGCCTAGGGGTAAAAAGGGGTTAGAATAGTTATAGTGTAGGGAGAGGGGTCAAGAAACCTTACAAAGCCTAGTACCTAAATGCTGGAAAATGAACGGTCACCTCGCCACTTGTGTGTCTCCAAATGAGGAGTGCATCGGGGGGTCGACCAGAGAGAAAAGGATGTCTGAGGGGCTGCCACATGGACAGCAGCAAGGCTGTCATGTGGACAGGACATCTAGAAGAATACCTGGAGCCTTCAGGGAGCTTGGATCAGTGCCGTGGAGTAGGCGACTGGCAGAGGCATGTCCAGGAGCAGAGCAGTGGCTGGATCGAGCTCCAGAGAAAGTCGATGAGGCTGCAACAGATGGTGCCTATTTACAAGCAGATGGCGAGGCATTCGAGGCATGGATCTGGCCTGGAAGAGGTGGATCTGGAGCCAGCACAAATGGCGGGATTGCAGCAGATGGAGTCGGCCATATGGAGGAGCTGGTTGGGCTGGTTGGAGCCAGCCAACTAGGCCAGTCATAGGGCAAACCTAGAGGCTGGGCCCCTGCCTTGAAGTGAGGGCCTTTGGTTTTGTAGCAGGCTGGTTGGCCTGTATGGGTCGGCCACACGCAGGCTGCTGGTTGGTTTTTTTGGGCCCGTCCTTGGGCCTATAAAAGGTGGTCCTTGTGGCCTCATTTCAGTATCACCAGGAGCAGCCAATACACAGCAGACAGGAGCAGCAGCTAGGGCTTCCTTGGGCCTATTCCAAGAAGGTGAAGGAGACCTAGAGGAGCTGCAGACTGAGCTAGTAGGTGCTGCTCACTTAGGCTGGTTTCCAGGCAGCAAGGTGGAGGGATCCTTTGGACAGAGAGTCTACATACGCTTAGTGGAGCATGCGGGCTCAGAGATTTAGAGATGCTAGGCATTTAGCAGGAGAACCTTTGGTATTGTATCTTGTCCAGTTTGTGGACGGACGGAAATATAAAGTGTTGCCTCTATATTTGTCTCTGAGCATTGTCTATTTGCTAGTCGAAGCATACATATGAATGCTGTGAAGTACACACACTTGATGAAGTCTTGATTCCATAGTGAACACTTCCGCGTGTTATTCCTGGGCTAACTATTAGTCTCTTCTGCGGGATACCCTTTGTGTGAGAGAGTGCACTTTTCTAACATTAAGGTCTAATGTTTAATCTAGGTCTTAGGGATAATTGAAAGGGCATATCTAATGAGATGTAACGACTCGTGTGTGCAGATTCAATCTTTCACCTCTTCAATGGGAGTAATCTCCTCTCTCATAACGTCACTTAGTAGTACCCACGTAGGAGAGCATTCCTATGTACATAGCTACTCAGCCTCGAATAGTAAATGAATGGGATAGTGAAAGAAGTATCGGACATAGAGGTTATGGGGATGTTGACTGCATCATTGAGGCTGTAGGAGGGCTTGGCAGCCATAGGGTTCTAGTGTCAACATAACCTGGGTAGAAATCAGAAATTCTCTGATAATTAGAGATTCTGAGTCATTACACGTTGTTCAATTTGTCCATGAGGGGGAATTCAACCCTCTCACCTTTCAGTGTTGGAGTAGAAATAGAAGCAGAAAACTGAGAGTAGAAGAATGAAGTGCATTATCAAGAAAACTCTATTGAAATCGTCACAGGAGTCGAGGAAAAAATCCTACTAATAGTGCAATTGGACTAAATCAGCCGCAACCAGGCCTAACACACTCAGCCGCTAGCCTTGGCAATGTCCCTAGCTAGACTTCCATCTGACCTGTAGAGATACACTTGAGAAAGGACCCAAATACTACTACTCGCTCTGGGCGGCCACACTCACATAGAAGCCCTCTCTCCCTACTATACATACAACAGATGAATAACTTTAACATCCCCTCTCAGCTCCTGGATATTCAATCAACCCAAGGGAGTTGGAATGTTCACTGAGCAGCTGTTGTGGTAGAAGCTTGGTAGACAGATCGGTTGTGTGGTCCACCAGTGTTGAAAAACACTGCCGAAATCCGCAATGGTGCCAATAATGATGGCAAGTGCCTCCACATCACATGTCACCCAATCTCTCATTGCTACAAGATCCACCGGTTTCGCTCTTCACGTTATCAACCATGTCAAGCACATTATGCTAGTAAAGGGATTTGGGAGCATCTGGCGTCTCTCTACAACAAAGTTTCTTCGATGAAGCAAGTCTTCCTTGAATTGCAAATGAGAGTGCTGGATCCCGCTATATCAGCCACCATCCAAGAGCATATCAACAAATTGCACGTGCTCCAATAGGAGGTACTCCAAGAAGGCAATGAGATCTCTTCAAAGGACATGGCCATCACATTGTTGTCCCATTTATCATCCGAGTATTCATCTTTCTACTCTTCTCTTATCACCAGTGGGAGATCCCACGCTCTGACCTTGGAAGAGCTTGCATCCATGGTGCTTGATTAGGAGGAATGATTTTAAAACCCTCCTCTGGGCGAATGTGCAGAGGTTTTGGCTGCCACACCAAACAAAGGATGCATTAAAAGCACTGGTAAGTGGAACTCTTGCTCTCAAAGAGACTGATGTAGAGAGAGAGTTCTTGAAGGTGTAACATACATGCACCCATTGCGGTCAGAAGTGGGTGTTTATTGGATAAAGGGCCTTGAAGAAATCAAGGCAAGGGTACTGATTCCTCGGCTGCAATTGTCACCCCCGCCTTCGCTCGTTTGCAGGTCACAAACTCTTCATTAGCTTCAGGAGGAGAGGGAGTTGTCCTCAAAGTTGGTGAGACAAGGGAGTGGATTCTTGATAGTGGTGCCTCTAGGCATAGTTCCAAGACTTTCGATTGAAGTCAAGCAACATGTCCGTTGACAACACTGAAATTGTAGAGTGTCAACTATCTATCACCTATCTCTGGTCTCACTGCAGATATCACGGGAGTAGCACCTTTCTTCTCCTCCCAGCCAACTCTGCCAAGACTTCAAAGAGAGAGAGAGAGCTATTTCGAAATTACGTAAAATCACAATCCTTATCTTCTCTCACTAGCCTTAGCAGACCCCAAATCCCTAGATAGATCTAGATGCCACATGTCATCCATATAGGGCCTTCCTAATGCAACATTTCACCCCTCTCTTGGGATGCATTAATTCCTTGCCCCTAGGCACAATCTTTGCACTAGGCCCTTGGTCTCAGATCTATCCAGTCTGGTGCTATCAGCCCTCACCTAGGACCTTGACATTAATCCCTCCCGATCATTTACATAAAGCGCAAACACATATATTACAAAGATAGATCCTATAAGGGAAATGTCGACTGATTCTTCCGAGGTCATGCTACCTCGGCTAGAGCGTAACATTCCTTCCCTCTTCAGACATTATATGGATTCCCAGGTAGCTTCGGATAGAGGCTGACCATGCCATGCAACCAACACCGTGGGTATATTTGCATTGTTCCCCGGTCCAGGATTCTTGTTGGTTTGCGCCTTGCAATATCCTCTATCTCCTGAAACAAAACCACACCTTCGATTAGTGAGTCACCTGTATGTAAAAATTTCTTTAAACGTGAAACATGAAAAACCGGGTGCACCTTACACCCCTGTGGTAATTCTAATTTATAGGCTACACTGCCTATTCTCTTTAGAATTAACCACGGCCCACAGTATCGAGGTGATAACTTAGCACACTCTCCTGAAGTCAACGACTTCGAGTGCGAAGGAATTCTGAGAAAAACTTTTCTCCTTCTTCAAATACTCTTATAGACCGATTTTCATCCGCATACACCTTGGCTCTATCCATAGCCTGGCGGATGTTAGCTCTCGCAAGTGCTAGCATCTCCCGCATCTGAACTACAAAGTTCGCGGCACTAGGCACTTTCTGAGGTACTCCAACTATAGTTGGATTAGCTGGTCTATAACCATAGTTCAGCTCAAACGGACTGAACCCAGTAGATGAATGTTTCCTATCATTGTAGGCAAACTCCAACAATGGCAACCACTTGTCCCATGTATGTTGCCTGAATGACACATATGCCCTCAGCATATCCTCTAAAATCTGGTTGACTCTCTCCGTCTGACCATCCGTCTCAGGATGATCCCCACTACTCATTCCCAACTCAGTTCTTAGTGTCTCAAATACCGCTGTCCAAAAGTGACCGGTAAACCTGACATCTCTGTCTGACACTATGGATCTAGGCAATCCATGCAGACGAAATATATGTCTAATAAACAAATCCGCTACTTGCGGGGCACTAATAGACTCTCTAGTCGGAATGAAGTGAGCCATCTTGGTTAGACGATCAACCACCACAAGGATAGAATTATACCCTCCTTGTGTTGCAGGTAGCCCTACAATAAAATCCATGGAAATGCTCTCCCACTTACTTAGTGGTATTTCCAAGGGTTGTAAAAGTCCGGGTGGCTTCACCCGCTCGGCCTTACTTATTTGACACGAGAAACACCGTGTCACATACTCATGAATATGCTTTTTCATCTTTGGCCAAAAGAAATCTCGCTTCACGAGATCATATGTCTTCTCGACTCCTGGATGTCCCGCACACGGGCTATCATGGCATTGTCGAATGACTCTCTGCCTGAGATCATTCTGACCAGGTACTACAACCTTGCCATTTCTAACTAGCATACCATCCCTTATGGCATATCTTGCGTAAGTTTGGCCTTTTCTGGATGCCAGGTCATCCTTTTCACTTTCCTCGGGTTTTAACACATGAGCCTTAGGCCATAAGCTCTGGACAAACTCGTCCACCTTCTGAGTTTCTCTGATCTCGGTCATTAGAGCACTCTCTAATATCGTGAAACTCAGGTTGTGCATAATGCGAGACAACGCATCAGCAACCTTATTGTCTTTCCCTCTTCGGTACCGAATCGTTAAATTAAACTCCTGCATGAGCTCTGCCCACCTAGCTTGGCGGCCCCTCAAGTCAGGCTGTTTACAGAAATGTTTCAGAGTATCATGATCCACATCCACATAAAACTCTGAACCATACAGATAATGCCTCCATGTTTTCAAAGCATGGATAACAGCATACAACTCCAATTCATGAGTTGGCCAATTCCTTTGAGAGGGAGAAAGCTTCTTGCTTTCGAAGGCTACTGGCCTTCCCTCTTGAAGGAGAACTGCTCCTACCGCAATGCCACTCGCATCGGTTTCTAGGAACAACGGTTTCTGGGGATCAACTATTTTTAACACCGGTCCTGAGACCACAGCTTGTTTTATGGTGTTAAAACTTTCTTGTTGATTCTGTCCCCAAATAAAAGGTACTTTATCTGAGGTCAGATCAGTCAATGGCGATACTATTCCGGAATATCCTTTGATATGCCTTCGATAAAATTGGACAAATCCCAAGAATGATCGCAACGCGGTCAGACTCTGAGGGATTGGCCAAGTTAGTATCGCAGCCACTTTCTTCGGATCCATTTCTACCCCCTGTGGAGTAATTATGAACCCTAAGTACTCAAGCCTAACCATACACAGTATAGTTTTCTTTTTATTCACGTAAAGACTGGCTTTCCTCAAAGTACTGAACACTATTCTTAAGTGTTCACGATGCTCAGTAACACTTTTACTGAATATCAAGATATCGTCAATGAAATGTACTACGAACTTTCCGATATACGGGCGTAGTAAATCGTTCATAAGCATGACGAAGGTCGCTGGAGCATTGGTAAGTCCGAAGGGCATTACCAAAAACTCATAATGACCAAACCTGCTTCTAAAAGCGGTTTTATGCACATCCTCGGCTCTAATCCGGATCTGATGATAGCCGCACTTAAGATCTATCTTGCTGAAAATCACGGCTCCATGTAATGCATCTAGCAAATCATCAATCCGAGCCATCGGATACCTGTGCTTAACAGTGATATTATTCAATGCTCTGTAATCTATACAGAGGCGAAACGTATCATCTTTTTTTCTCTTTAATATCACTGGTGAAGCAAAAGGTGAGAAACTTGGTTGAATCTGCCCCAACTTGAGGTATTCTTCCAGTTGCCTACGCACCTCCGCTTCTTCAGTAAAACTCATTCTATAGGGAGGTCTATTTACAGGTTCTGCCCCCGGGATCAGTTCAATTTTATGCTGAACTTTCCGCTCTGGAGGTAACCCATAAGGTAGTTCATCCCTAAAACATTCAGAGAACTCCTCTGTTATAAGGTTAGCCAGCTTGGCCATCTTATCACTTTGCATAACATCAGTGCTAGCCGAAGACTCATCCACTGACTCTACCGATGCTGTGCAAAGGTATAAAAACTCTACTTGAGCCTTTCTGATTTCCATCACGGATCACGGAAACCAACGGTCCCTGAGGTATATCTTTTTCACCTCGCAAGACATAAAGCGCATCATTCATCTTGAATTGATACACGTGCTTTTTCCAATCAATGGATGGATTCTTCCTAGAATGCCATGCCATTCCCAGGGCTATATCCGCATGAGCAAGCTTGGTTATTTCAAAATCAAGCTTCTCAGCATAGTCCTGAATCCGAAGCTCTAGCTGGGTAACCCTTTGGTCCCATACTTCAGTTGAACTTCCATCGGCCATCCTGACTGTATACGCATAGTCAGATGGACTTGTCTTTAATTTCAGCCTTTTCACGAGCTTGGAGTTAATCACATTGTGAGTTGACGCTGAGTCAAACAACACAATGACATCATGACTGGCCACTTGCCCTTTCATTTTGATTAACTCCGTATCATTGAAGGCTGTATACCCCGTTGCTGCGGGCTTAGATAGGATGTTATCAGGTGCACTCGTCACTAACTTAGTAACAGAGACACAGAACAAACAAGGTACTAACCTCTGAGAAGATCCCGCTAGCTGAATCTGCATCTCTTCCGCTCTGGGACTTCCCTGCATCTCCACGTCGCACTCTGAGATCACCATCTCAACCATCCGACGATCTTTATTACGTGGACAATCTCTCCACTGATGAGGTTGAAGGCAACCAAAGCATAAGCCTTCTCTCCTCGCTTTTTCCCTTTGTTCTGGGTTCAAGGGAGACTTAGACCAAGCCCGGGCTGCCATTGGAGTTACTTTTCTCTTCACTCCAATGGTGGTACTTGGTTTAGGAGTTTCAGCCGGTCTCGCCTGCTTGGCTTGACCACTCGGCTGCGAACCACTCCCTCTACTAGTCCACTTCTTCTTAAACCCAGATTTCTTCGGATACCCATACTGGGTTCCGACCTGTGCAAACCCACTTGGCTTGCTGCCCTTGGCATCCTCGTAGTTCAGGGCTATAGCTATTGCATCATCTAGCGTGTTCGCGTACTTAGCCCGAACTTCCATTTTTATTCGATCATTCAATCCAAATATGAAATCTTTCACTTGGATTGATTGAGGCAGGGGTTCGTCAACCTTCATTACACTCTCTCGAAACTTATCAGTGTATTCTGCCACTGATAAATTTCTCTGACGAAGGTTCCTATATTGATCCCAAGCTCGGGACGCTTCGTCAGGAGGTAAGAAGTGTTTCCTGAACTCTCTTTTAAACCCCTCCCAGGTAGTGGATGCTATGCCATCTTTTTGTTGTTTAATCCACCACCGATCCGCAGCCTCACTAAACATATGGGTGGCCTCGCGGATCTTTTTGATGTCATTTCTGATCTCACAAATGGCGAACAGACTTGGGTGATGCAAACCATATTCTTGGCATGCGGATTATTCGTGACAGGTCCAAGGGACTTTTGTTTTTGTCACAGAAGGAGTACAGTGACAAAGTACTGCAGAGGTTTAAAATGGAGGGGGGGAAGTCTATTAGTACCCCGTTGCCTCCACATTTAAAACTCAGCAGTAAGGACAGCCCCAGATCAGATGATGATAAGGCTGAAATGGCCAAGGTTCCGTATGCATCTGCAGTTGGTTCTTTGATGTATGCCATGGTTGCCACTCGTCCGGATATTGCTTTTGCGGTGGGAGTCATCAGCAGGTACATGGCAAATTCAGGCAAGCGGCACTGGGAAGCAGTGAAAGGTGTCTTGAGGTATCTCAAGGGTACCAAAGACTTGTGCATATGCTATGGTAGGCAGGATGCATTGGTGCATGGTTTTACAGATTCAGACTATGCAGGGAATGCAGATAACCGGAAGTCTACTACCGGTTATATTTTCACATTTGCAGGAGGTGCTATATCATGGGTGTCTCGGTTGCAGAAATGCGTTGCACTGTCAACCATTGAAGCTGAATATGTTGCAGCCACTGAGGCTTGCAAGGAAGCAATATGGCTTACTCGGCTGGTGGGAGATTTGGGCATTACAGGAGATTTTGCATTGTGATAGTCAAAGTGCTATCATGTTGGCAAAGAATCCAGTCTTTTATCAAAAGACCAAGCACATAGATGTGAAATACCATTTCATCAGGGAGGTACTGGAAGACAAGCGACTTGAGCTTGTGAAGGTGCATACTGATGATAATCCTGCAGATTTGCTCACTAAGAGCTTGCCTACAGAGCGGTTTGCACATTGCCGCCACATCATGGGATTAGGATGAGACCATTCTTATTTTATGGTCTTGTATACAGTAACTGTATATTGCTGTAATTTTTTATTCTTTTCTCCCCTTTAGGCACATTGGCCTTTAGGTGGGAGGTTATTGGGGTAAAGGCACATTGCCATCCTTTTGTTAAAGATATGACACCTATGACTGTCTTAAGACAGTCATAGGGTGAAAGCCTAATCCTAATAAAACCTATGAGTTTGTGGTGTGGCTCAACACTTCACACCCACACTTTTGTGTCTCCCTCTCTCTCTCTCTGTCTTCATCGTTCCACTCCCTCATTCTTTCCCTCTCACTTGTTTCCCTTCTCCTATAGGAGGAGCAGAGTCACACAAATCGTGCTGCCTCTCAAATTGGAAATAAGGCTTTTGTCGCTAATCACAAAATAAAGGGAAAGAATGGGCAAAATTACAGTAAACCCAAGCCTTTTGGAGGCTGCTGGACACTCATCTAATTCTGCCCCGTCTGATGCAAAGAAGAAAAACAGCAAACATTGTAATTATTGCAAGAAGCCAGGACATGGCATTTCTGAATGTCGCAAGCGCATCGCTTTTGAAAAGAAAAAGCAGCGAAAGGGACTTGCTGTCACTACTACTGCTGCTGCCCCAGATCATGGTCATGAGGCAGCAAACATCGCTCACCATGAGTGGGATTTCACGGTGACATGCCAGTATCATCCAAAAAAGCATGCTATAGCCTTGTTTGTCTTAGATTCTAAGTCAGATTGGTGCTTTGACAGTGGTGCTTCCAAGCACATCACTTCTTGCAGATCACTCTTTCAGACATTGGGGGCTGCTCCACATGGTGGCACAATGACATGTGCCAACAATGCATGATGTCCCGTGAAAAGGATTAGCAAGGTTGAGGTCACTTCAATTTCAGCTCGAATTATTAACCTTAATGTTACTAATCACAAACCAAATGGTCTTTTTAGGTCCGATTCGAAAGATTTGGGTTTAGGCAAGTCTGACTTATTTATTGGAAATTGATACGGTCACGCTCATGGACGTTTTGTTTGTCCCAGGTATTGAGAAGAACCTCATCTCCATTGTAGCCATATCCTTGAATGGCTTTCGGGTTCTCTTTGATGGTTATTGATGTGCCGTGTTTGACAACCGGTATGATGAAAGCATAGTACTTACAGGGTCACTTTCTTCTGGGCTATATCATCTTAATGTTTATGACAAACAGCTTGCTATAGAGGCAAATTTAGTGGCTGAATCTGTAATTTCAGATTCCCACTTATGGCATGCGAGGTTGGGTCACCTCAACTACAGAAGCTTGGTTAAAATGCATTCACAGGACATGGTGGTTGCTCTCCCACCCATACACACACCAGCTAAACATGTTTGTCAGGCATCCTTGTTGGGTAAAATGCACCGTTTCTCATTTCCAAAAGATGGGACAATTGGTGCATCCAGGAAGCTTCACCTTGTGCATAGTGATGTGTGCGGGGCGATGCGGACATCATTTCTTGGGGGCTACCTTTACTTTTCTACCTTTGTGGATGATTACACCAGATTTGCTTGGATTTATGGCATGAAGGCCAAATCTGATGTGTTCCCATGCTTCAGACATTGGCTTGCCGCCAAAGATGGCTGATCTAAACTGCTAAGGATCTGCTGCTGTTCAGGGCCAGATTTGGGGTGCGTAGAGGCTACTCTTAGGGTAAGTGGGGAGCTGAACTGGAGCTGGAGGAGAGGTTGAAGACTGAATGCCTGAAAAGGCCCCAAGGAGTCCTTATATAAGGCTGGTTAGGCTGTCCAATCACCCTTTGACTGGTCAAGTTTTGACTTTGACAAATCAACCTTTGACCAGTCAATTGTTGATCAGGCAGCCTTTGACTTTGACAAATCAAGCTTTGACCGTACAGCCTTTGACCAAGCAGCCTTTGACCAGTCAACCTTTGACCGGGCAGCCTTTGATCAGCCAACCTTGACTGGGCAGCCTTTGAATAGTCAACCTTTGCTGGCTGCCTAGATCTGGCCTTTAAGAATGCTTCCTAACTACTAGCCTAGGTTGAACCTAACTATCCTGACTAGTTCTCCAGTGGGCACACGTTATTTACGACCGATCCTAAGGCTAGGGGATTGACCTACGTAGCTCATGCCTGACTGTCCCTGGACTGAGGGATCACAATGGGTTCACGGCATGCGACAAAATCACCTATAAAGGGATCTACTAAGCACTTGTCGATCTAGCCAGTGTGTCGCAATGCACCCAAGTGTAGGGGTACATGCGACATTAAACAGCAAAAATCAGTCCCGAGATGCTTTTGTACACACTTAGTGTCCAGACAGCAAACAAGCTGAGCCTTTGCCAGCCCGCACTAGAGGTGCACATAAACAGATGCATGGCAACTATTTGGCTGTAGCTTTGGTTGCTATTGCTTGCAATGAGGAACCTTTATGTCACAAGAACAACACTTGGTATTTGTGTGACTTGCCAGCAGGCAAGCGTGACATAGACACAAAGTGGGTCTACTAGGTGAAAAGGAAAGCTGACGGCAGGGTTGACCACCTCAAAGCCCGCTTGGTTGCAAAGGGATATGCACAGCAGCACGGCATTGACTTTGAGGAGACCTTTGTTCCCATCTCACGTATTACTACTATCAGGTGTGTTATTGCTATGGCATCTCATCGGCATTGGGAGGTTCATCAGCTGGACATCAAGACTACCTTCCTTCATGGTGATCTTCAGGAAGAGATCTATGTCATTCAGCCACCTGGTTTTGAACAATTAGGTTCTGAAAATATGGTTTGCCGGCTCAGAAAATCCCTCTATGGCTTGAACTAGGCACCCTGGGCATGGTATGCGAAGATACATGCATTTTTGACAGCCCGTGGCTTTCAAAACAGCCCAACCAAGGCCACTCTTTATGTCCGAAAGAGTGCATCAGAATTTTTCATTCTGATTTTATCTGTGGATGGCATGCTTATCACTGGGCCAGATATGGAACAAATTGCAGATTTCAATGCTGATTTACAGCAGTCTTTTGCCATGGGTTGGTTGCACTATTATTTGGGAATACAGTTTGCATATGTTGAGGGGGTTATAACAATGTGTCAATCCAAATATTTATCGCTTCCAGTTCGAGGATTGCAAGCGAGTTTCTACTCCATTGGAGCTTGGCTTTCGTTTCTCCTCCGAGGATGGAAGTCCGCCCTTTGATGCCATCCCTTTATCAATAGGCTGTCGGTTGCCTCATATACCTTTGTCATACTCGGCCTGATCTTCAGTATGACATTTCCCTGCTCAGACATGTACATGCAGAAGCCTAGTACGCAGCATTGACAAGTAGTGAAGTGGGTCTTTCGATACTTGAAGGATACACAGCATTTGGGTTTACTCTATGGTTCAGAGGCCCCACTTGTTTTGCATGCGTTCACGGGCAGCAACTCGATTGGGCAGGATGTTACGACACTAGGGTGTCACTGCGGCAACTGTTTTATGCTTGGAGTTTCGTGCATCTCTTGATTTAGCAAGAAGCGGCCTACAGTTGCCACATCCAGTTGTGAGGCGAGTACATGGCATCTTTTACAGCTATAGTAGAGTGCGTTTGGCTTCGCTAGTTATGTAGATCTTGATGTCATTCAGCCCGACTCTACTACGATCTACACCAACAGTTAGAGTGCTTTGGCCTAGTGTTTCACACGCGTACAAAGCATGCATATTGAGGTCTACTATCACTATGTTCGAGCGATTGTCTGGTGGAGACATCTAGTTGTCCTATGTTCCCATCGAGGACGACCTAGCAAATCTTTTCACGAAAGCTTTACCACGGCTGAAGTTTGAGGCATTTCGACATGCTTTACACTTGGCTCCTTTTGTTACTTGCTACATGAGGGATCACGTAACAAAAGCTTTACCATGGCCCAAGTTTAAGGCATTTTGACATGCTTTACACTTGGCTTCTTTTGTTACGTCAGGGATCTGTACATATCGTGGGTTGCTATATCCCTCTGGGACGAATATGTGCAACCATGATGTAGTTTCCAGGTATTCTTGAGATATTTTCAAGATACTTCAGCCATACCATGGAGGGGGGTTTATTAGCGCTAAGCCCTAGTATGAGTCTTGTAGGTCAGGTCAACTGTATGAGTTGACTTCTTTAGTCAACCATATGGTTGACTTAGGGGCCATATAGGCCACCCTTAGTAGTTTCCGCTTATCCAATTGATCATTACTATGTTTTGCTCCAGCTTGTTGTTTGCTTCCCGTACTCCACTCCCGTTCCATTGCTTCTTGCACCCAACATCACTAGATGCTTGAGGGTCTGCACATTACCAATGAGGGGATCCGAGCACCAGTTGTACCGTAGATGGTCCTTGTGAGCAGATTGCTTCCCCTTGTACTGGACGCATGCAAGTTCATCCATTTGGTTACAGCATACCAGATTGGCCCTGAGGCTTCCAAAGGGGGTGTCGAGCTCGTAGGCTCTTGCTTGGCATGCTTATGAGGAAGTACAAGAGCATCATCGGAAGGAGTCTAGCCAGGAATCATAAGAGACAAAGACGTCAGCAAACGTGGCAGTTAGTGAAGAACTATTCTTGGTGACATCTCCATGTGTTACCGAGCTAAAGTATGCAGACCTCGCTTTGGCTAAGCTTTGAACTTATTTTTGTTTGGTGATTAATATTATTCTTGCAGGAGGGTGTTAGAAATATTAATCTCTAAGAAAGTGTGCCAACGTAGTAAGGGGAGGGGCACTTTTCCCTTTACAAGGTTTCCTTCCATATCCATAGTAATTGGTTGAGTTTGTGGGTGAGTTAGTCACCACCCTAATGAGGGTAGGGTTTTGTCTCTATGACCACCCTAGTTTAATCTCTCGTGTGTTATCGAGTTCTCAATACAGCTTGCTCCCGCTTGTGTTCTCCTTGCACCCTTGTTCATTTTTCAACAAATGGAGTCCAAGGCTCCTTCATCTCTTGGATTTTTGTCCACAGGCCGAGGCTTCAATTTCTTTGAGGCCAATACCAAAGAAGACCGAGTAAGGTAGATTAGATGTCATAATCCATAAAAATAAGACTTGGAGTTGGACGGCGGTCTTCGAGAACTAACCATACCTTGAAGGAAGGGGGTCTATGGCATTTGGAAACCCTACTAAGCCCTTCTTGCCATGCCTTGGGGATGGTTGCATCAGTTTACACTAACCTGGTTACATTGATTTACACTAACCTGGTTACATTGATTTGAGGGTCCATGAGTAACATGGTCGAGTTTCTCGCACGTATCCAACCCGCCACTGAATATCCAAGTCCAGGTTTGTCCTTGTCGAAAGACATGTTGAAAGATGGCCTTATGGCCATTTGATATCCATAGTAATGTCCCTACTTCCCGAGCCAATCCTTAATCATTTGCATCTCTAGGCGTCTATTAGAAGGTCAAAGAGGACCAGGTTCCACTCCTCCTTTATTGTGGCTCAAAAAGTAAAGTTCTAGAATGGTTGGGCAAGGCTCCCTCCTCGGCTGTTGATTCTGTCATGACAAGTGAAATCACTAATCCGTGATTAATAGACATTATATATTATACGCCAATAGTGTAACATGTATTTGTATTTATGATGGACACCGACCGATTTGTTATGGCGGTGGATCATCTCAGTAGATAGGACTAGTCGAGCTGGGGCCACTGCTTCAGACGGCATTGAATTTGGACATGTGATACTTATTCTATTAATAAAAATGTGCACACACGTGTCTAGGTCCTAGGGGCAATAGGAAGGGAAGGGTGCATTAAGGTGCATTGAATGGTAGATGCATGGGTCATAGGCTAAGGATAGGTGTAAATGGGAAGATGGAACTTGAGTGATCTCAAGGGACATTAATGAAAGGGTATCACCCTTTCATTGTGAATCTCATGTAGCATTCTTCATTCACATTGCATTCATCCGCCATCTCTCTCCCACCTTGCATGTAGGTCGAAATAGAAACAAGTACTCCCACGAGGGAGCTCTTCCCCATTGGAGGGCCAATTGGCATTCAAGTTCTGCATGCATTGCACACATTTGCATTCTCGAAAAGTCTGGTTCTTCACATTTGGTGTTAGAGTAGCAACAATTCACGAAAGGGACAGCAGAAGAAGAGGAGTAGTGTTGCGAAACAGAGGGCGAAAGAATGCGAAACAAAGCCGTTGGAAGTGCAGCGTAGAAGAAGGGCCTGTACTGAAGGCCACGTGCAAGCAAGTCCGCGTGAGAGAAGGCGTGTACGCCAAAGGCAGACCAACAGAGGGAAGAGGCGCCACGTCCAGAAGACGACGTATGGAAGATACGCCACGCTCTGACCAGCAGTGCACGAGAAGCGCAGTCTGAAATCCGACAGAAGCGTGGCAACAAATTGCGACGCAAGATTGGGCTCTTGGTTTTCATGTAAAGCAAGGGGCTATTGGTATGCAATCTTTGAATCACAGAGTCTCTGAGGTAAGGGCTCTCTCTGATTTTTTTTGGGTCTTTGGATGGGGAGCAGGGTGTCCTAACGGGGTGGAACAACCCCCCCCCCCCCCCCCCCCCCCCCCAAAAAAAAAAAAAAAACCCTTAAATCGTGGAAAAAAGAGACCCCCCCCCGTTCTCCCCAACAGAAAGTCAGATTGGAACAAGATTTTAAGGGGGTGATCCACCCATCAAGTACCCCCTATAACGGTATCTAGAGCTCCAATCCACTCAAAATAAGTAGCCCAAATGGAGTGCACCAGTTTACAGCAGAAATACAAGAAGAAAAGCTTAAAAGAGAAGGAAGAAGAGGTCATTTCAAGTGTTTTCTCGACACAAATGAAGCGGGAGTCGGATAAGTACCACCAACTCTACAACACTTGACTTTTGCTGTAAAATAAACCTTTTTCTGAAATTACAGCAAGTCATTTTCTCTCTTGTATTACTAAAAGGAAAGAATGGAAGGGGAAGGGATATTTAATAATGAAGTTATCATTTTTCCTCCACTACCAGAAGGAGATAGGGAGAGAACACCATCACTTCCTCCTGAAGAGGATGATGTAGATGAGACTTTTACACATATTGAGTATGATAACCCACGTATAGAATTACCTTCATCTCTCCTTCAAGAATCTCTTAATAGGGAGTTTTCCTTCAGAAATGAAGGGAGAAATGAGTTCATCCAAGAGCAAGGCGTTGAGTTTACGCCTTTAACACAAAATCCCGTACACATGGATTATAATCCAAGTGCAAGAGGGAGAGAGGAGTCAAAGAGGAGTCTCCCGTTCATAAGCTGGTTTCTGAGCTTAGCCATATGATTGAGCAGTCCATTATGACAAAATTAGGGATTAAGAGAGTGCTGAATTTTGGGGATGACGATTTAAGTACCCCCTCAAAGAGAGCTAAATTCCAACCCCTAGAGAGAATAGAGTTCCCAAAGTATGATGGAGCAAGAGAGGCGGATAAAATCCTCAATTGGATTCGCCATTTTGAGCTATATTTTGCCCATCAAGATAAGACCGACCACGAGAAGCTTGCTCTTGCCACAGTACATCTACAGAAGGATGCTTTGATGTGGTGGTCCTTATCATAAACGGGAAAAGAGCCTATTCTTCAATGGTCCAAATTTGTAGAGCAGCTTAAGGCTACTTTCATTCCTCCGAGGCATGAAGAAGAATTGACCTTCCGTCGGGAAAGGTTCAGGCAATTCGATAACGAGAGTAACACTGAATTTACAGCTAGGTTCTGGAAACTCTCTTTATAGTTACTTGAGAAGAGCGAGGATGATAGAAGGAAGAAGTATTTAGCCCAAAAGTGAGGTATGAGGTTGAGATGTTCAACCCAACCACCTTGAAAGACCTCACTAAATTGGGTGAGATTGTTGAGAGGAAATTGAATCCTCGTAAACCCTTCAACAAAGGAAAAGAGAAAGCTATTGTATAAAATGTTAACAGCCAATCACGTTCTGGATGGATATCATTTCCTTCCATGATTGACAATGAGAAGAAAAAGCTAATTAAGGAGGGTAAATGTTTCGGATGTAAGAAACATAAGCTAGGGCATCCATGGCATAAATGTCCTACTTTGTTAGCCAAAATTGTCAAAACCAATTCTGTAAAAGGGAAAGGCAAAGCATTCAAGCAGGACGGTGAGGCTTCTACCTCCTCATCCCAGGATTCTACGGTGAACATAGAACCAAGAGTAAATGCTATCCATTCAGCCAACACTGGTGTATGGATGTGTGAACTGAATAGAGATTAGGCATATTCATTGTAGAGTATGGACAGAGAATGAATATTTTTTCTCCTCCGTGTAGAGCGTCTGATAGGATGAATAGGGCTGAAATAGAAGAGTTGGAAAAAGAGATTGAAGGTCTATAGTTTCTATAGACTAAGTAGCTCTCCATGGCAAAATCATCTATAGCCAAGGTCTACCTAGTTCAATGAAACATTTGGGTGAGAGAATCGTTTTAATACTGACCAATTTGTTGAGAACGTGTTTCAGCTTATTGAGCAGGTTACTATAAAGAGATTTCAGCAGTTGGGTATTCAGAAGAGAATTCTGAGTATGAAGAGATATTGAAGAGGCACTGTAGCGGTACTTCTGCATTTTGAATATTCAGCATCAAGAGGAACCAGAACTGAGATTTAAGTTCTGATTCAGAAGAGATCGTGTACTACCTAGAGGAGACTAGTAGCAGATTATGAAGAGGGATGCAAATGCAGAAGTAAAAGAGATGCGTACGCAAGAGAAAGAGACAAGAGATGATCTAGAAGAGGACTTCTGCCCATTCAAGCAGGAGGGAGTGTCATGACAAGAGAAATCACTAATCCGTGATTAGTAGACATTAAAACATTATTATATATTAACGCCAATGGTGTAACATGTATTTGTATTTATGATGGACACCGACTGATTTGTTATGGCGGTGGATCATCTCAGTAGATATGACTAGTCGAGTTGGAGCCACTGCTTCAGACGGCATTGAATTTGGACATGTGATACTTATTCTATTAATAAAAATGTGCACACACGTGTCTAGGTCCTAGGGGCAATAGGAAGGGAAGGGTGCATGAAGGTGCATTGAATGGTAGATGCATGGGTCATAGGCTAAGGGTAGGTGTAAATGGGAAGATGGAACTTGAGTGATCTCAAGGGACATTAATGAAAGGGTATCACCCTTTCATTGTGAATCTCATGTAGCATTCTTCATTCACATTGCATTCATCTGCCGTCTCTCTCCCACCTTGCATGTAGGTCGAAATAGAAACAAGTACTCCCATGAGGGCGCTCTTTCCCATTGGAGGGCCAATTGGCATTCAAATTCTGCATGCATTGCACACATTTGCATTCTCGAAAAGTCTGGTTCTTTAGAGAATCATGATGGAGCTTGAAGGGCAAGGTACTCCTTAGGATTCTTAGTGTTGTTTCGGGACAGTAAGCACCAAAAGTCAGGAAGCAGTCAGGACTTGCCTTGCAAGCTAGCCGTCTTGTCATTTGGATTTTGGATTTTAATTTGTGACTTGCAAGCAGCTGGGGTCTATTGCCGCTACAATCTGATGTTTTACGTGTCCTAAGTATCTAATGTTTAAGACACTTAAGGCACCTGTGTCTAACGGTCTAACAACCATGCTCCGTGCAGCCCACTAATTGAGCGACAAAATCCAAGTTTGGCTGTCTTTTAACCACCAGCAAAATAATCCTAATTTTATTGTGTGAGATAAAATATAGTATATGATATCTGCTTGGGTACGTCGGAAGTGAATGTTTTCAGTTTTGCCTTATTTTGCATGTCCAAGTCCGATCCATTCAGATTTTTGTATCTTTTGTAGCTCTTGAATGGTATCTACTTTATCCTTTTTTGAATGGAACTTTGCAGGCCAATACTGTTTGAGAAGGTTGTAAGTGAGATTTGTAATCTTTATTTGGTTTTTAAATGCAGGATATGATGAAAAGTGTATTTGAAGGTTTTTCTGATGCTCGAGTAATTCCTCAAGAAACAATCATCCCATATGGTAATGCTTGCTATTCAGGTTTCCAGTCTTGACGTTCTGAGCATTTTACATGAAGGTGGCTCCTTAGAATGTATCTGATGCATTGTGAAATCCTTGTGTTATGAACTCATGGTTCAGGCCAAGCGCTGGTCATATTCGAAACCAAAAGCTTTGCTGATGCAGCTCTGCAAGAAATAGAGAGAAAATGCCTTGTAACAAACAGCAAAAGGTTGGATTCTGTTTTCCAAAATGTCAGGGTCCTTGTCACTAATATTTTATACAGAGCATGTGCAGGCTCTTCTTTTAAAGATATACTTAAGATTACCTTCTTAGTTGGTCATTTTGTCTCTTTGGCTTTGAACAGGCCCCTTATTGCAAGCAAGGTTAAGCCGTTCGATCCTTCTAAAATGTCAAGGTTCCCAGGTCATTTGGCATTAGAAAAACTGAGGTTGTCACGAGCTCTTCAAAGTGAGGATATGGTATGCTCCTTTTTAGTAATATTGTTGGAGAAAAAAAGGAATTTGGGCTTAGAACAAATAGGGTTCTAGGTATATTTGTAATGATAGAATCTCGCAAGCCTAACATCGATATTTGGTTCTTTCACGAATACTTTTGTGTTAATGGGCATGTGGATGCTTGGATGCAACAAACTTGCAAAAAGGTGCACGCATAGAGTAGCATTGAAACGATTTAATCTAATAGCCAAAGGAATGGATGTAAGCATATACACAATGGCTCAAGTACCGGAATTGAGTAGGAGGAAAGCAATGGGTGATTCCAATGCCTCTTCAGGGTTGATTCGAATCGTGCACCTTATCCTTAGGTGCCATCTCTCAAAATCCCCACACCTCCACCCAAAAAAGAGAGAAAAAAGCGTTACCTGAAGCTGCGTTGTCGTGATTGTTTCTGCCTGGCATTCCGCCTCTTACTTGACACTTCTCTCAGCCCTCTTAGCCCTCTCTCAGCCCCCTCTCTTATTCCCTTTGCACCCTCTTAGCCTTCTACTCACATCTCGCTTAGGAGTCAGCCCTCTTTCTCAGCCCCCTCTTAAGGCTTCTGGATTCTCAGCTCAGCTTCTCTATTCCTCGAAGATGCATGCCGTTATCAGATTCTCATGGTTTTTGATCTTGATGACTATTTATGGTCGAGTGTGGATGTTTTAGGTCATCTATGTATTTCCTATGCCTCTATACATGTCATGTGAATATTTTCCCTCCCCTTCTCCCTTTTTTTGAAAATTAAAATAAAAAAGTTGAACTTTTCTGAAGCTTGCCCCTTGAAATTTCCAAAAGTAAAAATTATTACCTAAAGACTTGTACATCCTTGCAGAGAAGGGCTGTGGCGACTTCCCATTGCTCACAGCCCAATACAATTGAGTATGAGATGGCCATGGAATGGAGACATCTTCAAGAAATAGCGCATACATGTCGAGTTGAGTTGTTTAAGGTAAGTTAGTCACTTTTTGTGTGGCATGATGTAGGAATAAGTTATCTTATCACATTCTGCGATATTTCCATTGCATGGTATGATAACATCGTTTTTTGTCCCCAGAAGCAAAGAAAGGATATTGATGATATAAGAAAAAGTGGCATCAAGAAAACCTGATCATGATACTTTATGCCTGTGAGTATATAACTGTTAGCAACTTCTTTTGTTGCGAGTGATTATTTGGCTTGTGATTTTTTATTTGTCCTATGTATCCGTCCTGTTTAATATGCTGACCTTATGTTTTGCTTTCTTTGCTTTCCATCAGGGACATTCTTAGATGTCATAAGCAATAAGTTTTAGCTAGTTTAGTGTTGCAGCCAAGTTTCTAATAAAGCTAAGAATTGGTACTCAGTAGAATGATGCTTAATGGTGAACAAAAACATAACAAACTTAAATAATTTTCTTTTCTGAGTAGAAAACAACTCCTTGCAGCCTGGAATGAGATCCTTTTATAGGTTTGGCTATCACATGAATATTTTTAAGGATTTCAACTTAGTCTGTTAGGATTGAATAAATGATTATGAACTTCCAATTGCATCTCATTCAAGTGCTAGCCTCTATGTAAATAGAAGGTTAGACGAGGTGCGCCTGCACTAGGCATAAGCAACGTTTTGTCAGAATATTTTGCACACCTATTTAACCCAGAAACATTAGAGCTTTCTTCCTTGTGCTATAAAATATGCTATCTAGATACATATATAAATAATATGTGCTTGAAACATTTTGTTATGTTGGGATGAGATGCGGAATAGATGGAAAAGTTGGCTTCATTGAAAATCTCTTACGATCGGAGAGGGACAGCAGGTACATGAGCGTGTGAGATAGATGACCTTACATGTAAACTCATGACTGATTACAAGACTGTTTCTGAAGGATTTGGCCCTCATGAGTTCTCCAAGACACCCTTATATGATTTTGTCGGCTATTAGAGACAATGAAATAGAATCTTGTAAAGTATCTGATTGCATGCGAGTATCATACGATGTAAAATACCACGAGATGCTGCGAAACATCAGACTAATGGAGAGAGGAGAAACAACCGCCTGAAAGAACCGCCTCAGTCTTCATTGAAGAGAACCGTCTCAAGAGGTTTGCCCAATTCGTCAGCTATGTCAATGCTTCATGCCAAGTGCACTCCATGCAAAGCCACGTATCAATACCATGCAATTTTTGTCATCTCAACCAATCATTGAAGAGTTGAATATCGTGGTCCAATCAAGCACGTCTTCAGTAACCGCTTGCCACAAAACCACATAGAGGCTTCCATCCAACACCCCCTTGATGCCAAAAGGGGACAATCACGAAAACATAACTGTCACCCACTACTAATGCTCACAAAGAGCTACAGCAATGACGGAAACGTGCTCACAAAGAGCCCAACAAGAATTTCTCACAAAGAGCCCAACAACCAAAAGATGCTCACAAAGAGCAGTCAACACTGCTCTTAAACTATTGTCGGCTGCAAAGCAAAAAACAACCAGCAATTGTAGAAGATACCTCACCCACACAAGGCTAGACCCAACGAAAAATCTGATCGAATTGGAAGCGTCTTCCACCTCTCCTGCAAAGTTGCCGACTCACTCTTCCAAGAGTCCATAGGACGGGCTTTGACGAGCTCTTCTCTGTATATTCACGATCAGCATACCTTTGGTGAGGGAAAACGATCACTTCCCAAAGAACCTGATTGTCGTCCTTCAAAACAATGGAAAGAACATCTACGTCTCGACAGCTTGTATTGATGCTAAGCTTTCTCTTAGCGCTTCTATGCGAAAAACCGAGTACTGGTGAGGAAATAGTCTATTGATCTTCTCTGAGATAATAGAAGTGATTTTGTTCTAGTATTGAGTCGCAATTGCTCCTCTCTCCATTATTCTGGTGTTTCGTAGCATCTCGTGGTATTTTACATCATATGATACTCGCATGCAATGAGATACTTTTAGAGATTCTATTTCATTGTCTCTAATAGCCAACAATGGTATCAGAGCGGGTTTCCAAGAGAGCTGTTCGTGAGGTGGTCGAAAGGTTGTCTGAGCGTATGGTTCTTGAGATCACGGTTCTTAGGATTGCAGAAGCATTACAAAGAAGTCAATTCTCGTGGTGACAACTATGAAGACACAAGATTGAAAGACTCTCTAACGGCCCTATAGAGCAGCTGCTCTTACGACTCCATTGGCTAGGAGAAATACATGCTGAAGGCGACTCTCATGAGCAAGAGTAGCTCAGATGGAGTCCTGGACAAAAAAAGAGACCACTGTGCTAAATAGAAGAAACCACCGCCTGAGAGAACTGCCTTAGTCTTCATTGAAGAGAACCGCCTCAAGAGGTTTGCCCAATTCGTCAGCTACGTTAGTGCTTCATGCCAAGTGCACTCCATGCAAAGCCACGTATCAATACCATGCAATCTTAGTCATCTCAACCAATCATTGAAGAGTTGAATATCGTGGTCCAATCAAACACGTCTTCAGTAACCGCTTGCCACAAAACCATCTAGAGGCTTCCATCCAACAGATTCATGGTTGCCTCGGTTAAGAACTGAAATCTCAATATGCTTATAAAAGTACCTTGCCAATTCCAAACAGAGAAAATCTCAGAACTTAGAAACTGTGAATTTAGAGAATATCCTGAAGATAGCTAGTGACCAGCCAGCAGGAGAAAGAGCTTAAAGCACCTTTTCTGAAGGTCTAGAGTGGGAGGAGGTTGGAGCAGCTCGGCTTGCAACTTGATTTTGCATTGGGCTCAATCCATTGTCATTGTCGATGCTTTGGTCATTTCAGCTCAAAGGTGGACTTAGCTCCCAAACTGAGCCACTTTGTTAGGTTTTAACAAGTCCTCCGCTTGGGACTTGGACAAACTGGCTCCATTGTGGTCATGGCCTTGGACGCCTAAACCCTAAACGCTAAACCACAAAATGGTCATTCAGCCGGCCCTAAGATTCGATACAAGTGCACATTTGAGAAGAGAACATGTGCACAAAGCCTCACCATCAAAGTTATCCTCCCCACCTCTTGATGTTCGCCCACTGTGTTCTAGCTTGGAGTATTGTCACCAAGTTATAAATACTCCAAAGTCAAAGTTTCAATTCTGCGTGCGGGCCGAAATGGACCCATGAAGTCCAGACCCCATTTTTGAAATGGCTCCAGTGGTAAGATGGGGTTGAGAGGCATACGATCGCGATCTGTGTGTTGACCCAATCATTGACAGAGATTGCAATTCTTTGTGAACCACCGGTCCAACTTCCGCTTGCTTATTCCCAACAAGCCCCAAAATTCCCTAGATGGATCTAGTATGCCACACGTCTTCATTTTAGGGTCCTTCCTTAATGCATCATTTACCCCTCTCTTGCGATATCATTGAAACCATTTGCCCCTAGGCATATTTCATGCATTTAGGTCCCTTAGCCTTAGATCCACCTAGTCTAGTGCCATGTCACCCTCACCAAGGACCTTGACCTTTATTCCTTTTTGATCATTTACATGCAGCTCAAACAAATATAATACAAACATTGATCCTTTAAAGGAAAATGTCGACTGACCCTTTCGAGGTCATGTTACCTCGACTTGAGCGTAACATTCCTTCCCTCTTCAGGCATCAGCGTCCTCGATGATAAAGTCTGGGAACACTCTCCGTAACTAGTATACGGATTCCCAGGTAGCTTCTGATAGAGGTAGACCATGCCATGCAACCAACATCGTGGGTATCTTCCGATTGCGCACTTGCATTGTTCCTCGGTCCAGGATTCCTGTTGGTTTGCGTCTTGCATTATCCTCTATCTCCTGAAACAAAACAACACCCTCGATTAGTGAGTCACATGTATGCAAAAATTTCTTTAAACGAGAAACATGAAACACTGGATGCACCTTACAACCTTGTGGCAATTCTAATTTATAGGCTACCTTGCCTATTCTTTTTAGAATTAACCATGGCCCACAATATCAAGGTGATAACTTAGCACACTCTCTTGGAGTCAAAGACTTAGGAACTCTGAGAAAAACTTTTTCTCCTTCCTTAAATTCTCTAGCGGATCGGTTTTCATCCGCATACGCCTTAGCTCTATCCATAGCTTGGCGGATGTTCGCTCTCGCAAGTACTAGCATCTCCCGCATCTGAACCACAAAGTTCGCGGCACTAGGCACTTTCTGAGGTATTGCAACTATAGTTGGATTTGCTGGTCTATAACCATATTTCAGCTCAAACGGACTGAACCCTGTAGAGAAATTTTTTCTATCATTGTAGGCAAACTCTAATAATGGCAACCACTTGTCCCATGTATGTTGCCTCAATGACAGATATGCTCTAAGCATATCCTCTAAAATTTGGTTGATTCTTTCCGTCTGACCATCCGTTTCTGGATGATCCCCACTAGTCATTCCCAACTCAGTCCTCAGTGTCTTAAATACCACAGTCCAAAAATGACCGGTAAATTTGACATCTCTGTCTGACACTATGGATTTGGGTAATCCATGCAAATGAAATATATGTCTAATAAACAAATCCGCCACTTGCAGGGCTCTAACAGACTCTCTAGTTATAATGAAGTGAGCCATCTTGGTAAGAGGATCAACCACCACAAGGATAGAATCATATCCACCTTGTGTCGTAGGCAGACCTACAATAAAGTCCATGGAAATGCTCTCCCACCTACCTAGTGGTATTTCCAAGGGCTGTAAAAGTCCGGGTGGCTTCACGCGTTCTGCCTTACTTACCTGACACGAAAAACGTGTCACATATTCATGAATATGCTTTTTCATCTTTGGCCAAAAGAAATCTCGTCTCACGAGATCATATGTCTTCTCGACTCTTGGATGTCCCGCACATGGGCTATCATGGCATTGTTGACTGACTCTCTGCCTGAGATCATTCTGATTAGGTACTACTACCTTGCCATTTCTGTTGCATAAGTTTGGCATTTTCTAGATGCCAGGTCATCCTTTTCCCCGGGTTTGAACACATGAGCCTTAGGCCAAAGGCTTTGGACGAACTCGTCCACCTTTTGAGTTTCTCTAATCTCGGTTATTAGAGCACTCTCTAATACCGTGAAACTCATATTATGCATAATGCGTGACAACGCATCAGCAACTTTATTATCCTTCCCTCTTCGGTACCGAATCGTCAAGTTAAACTCCTGCATGAGTTCTGCCCACCTAGCTTGGCGGCCTCTCAAGTCAGGTTGTTTACAAAAATGTTTCAGAGTATCGTGATCAACATCAACATAAAACTTTGACCCATACAAATAATGTCTCCATGTTTTCAGAGCATGGATAACAACATACAACTCTAATTCATGAGTTGGCCAATTTCGTTGAGAGGGAGAAAGCTTCTTGCTTTCGAAGGCTACTGGCCTTCCCTCTTGGAGGAGAACTGCTCCTACCGCAATGCCACTTGCATCGGTTTCAAGGAAAAACGGTTTCTAGGGATCAACTATTTTTAACACCGGTCCTAAGACCACAGCTTGTTTTATGGTGTCAAAACTCTCCTGTTGATTCTGTCCCCAAATAAAAGGTACTTTATCCGAGGTCAGATCAATCAATGGCGATACTATTTCGGAATATGCTTTGATTTGCCTTCGATAAAATTGGACAAATCCCAAGAATGATCGCAAAGCGGTCAAACTCTGAGGGATTGGCCAAGTCAGTATCGCAGCCACTTTCTTTGGATCCATTTCTACCCCCTCAGGAGTAATTATGAATCCTAAATATTCAAGTCTTATCATACACAGTATAGTTTTCTTTTTATTTACATAAAGATTGACTTTCAAAGTACTGAACACTATTCTTAAGTGTTCATGATGCTCAGTAATACTTTTACTGAATACCAGAATATCGTCAATAAAGTGTACTACAAACTTTTCGATATACGGACGTAGTAAATTGTTCATAAGCATGACGAATGTAGCTGGAGCATTGGTAAGTCCAAAGGGCATTACCAAAAACTCATAATGTCCAGATCTGCTTCTAAAAGCGGTTTTATGCACATCCTCGGCTCTAATACGGATTTGATGATAGCCACTTTAAGATCTATCTTACTGAAAATTACGGCCGCATGTAATGCATCTAGCAAATCATCGATCCGAGCCATCGGATACCTGTGCTTAATAGTGATATTATTCAATGCTTTGTAATCTATACAGAGGCGAAAAGTATCATCTTTCTTCTTCTTTAATATCATTGGCGAAGCAAAAGGGGAGAAACTTGGTTGAATCTGCCCCAACTTGAGGTATTCTTCCAGTTGTCTTCGCACCTCCGCCTCTTCAATAAAACTCAACCTATAGGGAGGTCTATTTACAGGTTCTGCCCCCGGGATTAGTTTAATCTTATGTTGAACATTCCGCTCTGGAGGTAACCCATAAGGTAGCTCATCCCTAAAACAATAAGAGAACTCCTCTGTTATTTGATCAGCCAGCTTGGCCATCTCTCCATTTTGAGCAACATCAGTGCTAACCGAAGAATCATCGACCGGCTCTACCGATGCTGTACAAAGAAACAAAAACTCTTCTTGAGCTTTTCGAATTTCCATCACGGAAACCAACGGTCCTTGAGGTATATCCTTTTCACCTCGTAAGACATACATCACATCATTCATCTTGAATTGATAAATGTGCTTTTTTCAATCTATGGCTGGATTCTTCCAAGAATGCCAAGCCTTACCTAGGGCTATGTCTACATGAGCAAGCTTAGTCATTACAAAATCAAGCTTCTCAGTATAGTCTTGAATTCGAAGCTCCAACTGGGTAACCCTTTAGTCCCATACTTCAGTTGAACTTTCGTCTGCCATCCTGACTGTATATGCATAGTCAGATGGGCTAGTGTTTAGTTTCAGCCTCTTTACAAGCTTGGAGTTAATTACATTGTGCGTTGACGCTGAGTCAAACAACACAATGACATCATGTGTCATTTAGCTACTTGCCATTTCATCTTAATTAACTTCATATCATTAAAGGCTGTATACCCCGTTGCTGCGGGCTTTGACATGCTATTATCAGGTGCACTAGTTACTAACTTAGCAACAGACACACATAACAAAAAAGGTACTAACCTTTGAGAAGATCCCGCTAGCTGAATTTGCGTCTGTTCTGCTCTGGGACTTCCCTCCATTTCCACGTCGCATTTTGAGACCACCATCTCAGCCATCCGACGATCTTTGTTTCGTGGACAATCTTTTCACTGATGAGACTGAAGGCATCCAAAACACAAGCCTTCTCTCCTTGCTTTTTCACTTTGCTCTGGGTTCAAAGAAGACTTCGACCAAGCCCGGGCTACCATTGGTGTTACTTTTCTTTTCATTCCAATGGTGGTACTTGATTTTGGAGTCTCAACTGGTTTCACCTGCTTGGCTTGACCACTAGGCTGTGAGGCACTCCCTTTGCTAATCCACTTCTTAAACGCAGTTTTCTTTGGGTACCCATACTGAGTCCCAACCTGCACAAACCCATTTGGTCTGTTCCCTTTTGCATCCTCATAGTTCAGGGCTATGGCTATGGCTATGGCTATTGCTTCATCTAGCGTGTTCGCATACTTAGCCCGAACTTCCATCTTGATTCGATTATTCAATCCAAAGATAAAATCTTTTACTTGGATTGATTGAGGTAGGGGTTCATCAACCTTCATTACACTTTCTCTAAACTTATCAGTGTTTTCTGCCACTGATAAATTTCTCTGACGAAGGTTTCGATATTGATCCCAAGCTCGGGATGCCTCGTCAGGAGGTAGGAAGTGTTTTCTAAATTCCTTTTTAAATCCCTCCCAAGTAGTGGATGCCACTCCATCTTTCTGCTATTTTATCCACCACCTATCCGCTGCCTCATTAAACATATGGGTGGTCTTGCGGATTTTCTTCATATCATTCTTGATTTCACAAATGGCGAAGGCCTCGTCCCATTTGTGTAACCAGGTGTCAATGATATCGGAACTATGATCAGACATCCGACCAGAATACTTTTCTGGCCTATAATTAGCAATATTAGGCACCTTAGCCCTTCTAGGCTCGACCGTACGAACACTGGACTCCGGTTCCATCGGAGATTTACCTTTCTCCTCACGAGATGGTCTGGCAGACATACTATGCACCATTTTCCTGAGCTCAGACTGCCCCACATTTGTTTGTAACTGCTGTGCTAAAATTTGTTGCAAGGCATCCTCTAACATTGCAATTCTGCCAGATAGTGTATGACTTGTTGGGCGCGACACCTGCGGGGTCGGCCAGACTCCCGACTCTACGGGATCCATCCTAGAAGCTTCTTCTTCTACTTCCATTTAGGTCAATGGGTGTTAAAAAAATAAATAAAAATAAAAATAAAATATAAAAACAATAAAACACCGCTTGAAACTGTAATTACAATTCAAAAGTCCAACTTCCAAATTTACAGCTAGCTAGGTATATATCACACTGTAACCAAACCCACTTCTCCCTGTACTAGGGAAAACTCCTACAATCCAAACTAACTCAAACACGGAGGCAAATAAACAAGCAAATACTCCAACAAAGCTTAGAAGGCATAGAGAGCTCCCTGGTTATAATTCTTGCTGCATGAAGAGATCAACTAGTCCCTGTAGTCCACTCCAAATCTGCATTTATGCCCTGCCTTGTGACCACAAACATACTATAGTATCTACCCCTTCACACGAGCTCACGATCAAGCACAACCAACGAAAGCCTAGCTCTGCGGGATGTGAGATGATGGAAACCCAGTCCCATCCACGTGGCTTTTCAGATGTAGCACCAAATCTATCAAAATAATGACGTTTCTGAGTCTTGGTCAGTTTCTCCATCGTGTCCTTTTTCCCACTATTTGAGTCTTTGCCGTCAATTGGATTTCTTGCAGCGCTCAGAGCTTCAAATAACAAAATATCACACGCAAATTATCACAAGAAAGTCCTGTGACAGCATAGTAGCTCTCTACAGGTGGTCGTAACTCCAGTAACCTCACTTTTGAAAAGAGTTACTAGGAAGTCTGAGTTATTGCGTAAGTGGCTCTGTCGTGCGCTGCTCATCAACGCTTACCCAAACCGATGAACTGAACTAAACGACACCAACTTTCTCAGCTTCACTATTTTCGTCTTCCACACCTTCAAATTATTGACGAAATATACGATACCACAATATACAACAGCTGACTTGTTTCTTGACTTGCTTGTTTATTTTTGCTTAAGTCACCTGCTTCGTTTCTTCTTTATTTCTTGTTTTCTTTCTCTTTTTTTTTTTTTTTTTTTGGACGTATTTTAGCAAGCACTGGGTTTGCCCAAGAGACTCCGCGGGTCTTTAGAAACCCAGTATAGCTGCTTATGCTTGGGCACTGATGACGACATAAGTGTTGCTTTGCTTGCTAAGTATGTCTTCCTTTTGCTTTTCATAAAAGTTTTTGTTTACCTCTTTTTTCTTCTCTTTCATTTTCTCTTTTATTTTCTTTGTAGATTTTTGATCTTTAGAACAACAAAAAATTCTAAATTTGTATGATTGGACTTATTCTAGTCTTACAAAGGTATATATATATATATTGAAGATAACCTGCGACTGTACGCGATCCTGCCATCCTTTCACACGCAACTCCAAGGTTGACGAACTATTGCAGATAATGTGAACCAGATGACGCAAACAGCCCGTACCATTATCTGCTCCCCATCCGACGATCTTTTTGCTCCTTAGCCCGTGAGCTTAAGCATACGCCTAGCCAGCCCAAAACCTCTCGTGATCCCCCTTTTCCAATCACCTGCGGCTCTGATACCAAATGAAACGCAAAAATCTGCTTGCTCCTAAACTGTTACGTGGAATCACGGGCACAGGCACTTGCATTTACCTCCCAGCCAACCTCGGTGGTAGCAAGCTCTTCAAAAAAAAAAATCAGATTACGTGAAAGCTTCAACTTCTGCTTGCTTATTCTCAACAAGCCCCAAAATTCCCTAGATGGATCTAGTATGTCCCTGTACTCCACTCCAAATCTGCATTTATGCCCTGCCTTGTGACCACAAACATACTATAGTATCTACCCCTTCACACGAGCTCACGATCTGTCAAAATAATGACGTTTCTGAGTCTTGGTCAGTTTCTCCATCGTGTCCTTTTTCCCACTGTTTGAGTCTTTGCCGTCAATTGGATTTCTTGCAGCGCTCAGAGCTTCAAATAACAAAATAGCACACGCAAATTATCACAAGAAAGTCCTGTGACAGCATAGTAGCTCTCTACAGGTGGTCGTAACCGTGATTGCTTTCGTACGCGTACGGTCAGTTTTTTCGTACGGACGTCCGTACGGATTTCCGTACGTGACTTTTTTTGGGGGTTAAAAAATCGGGATGCGTACCTTATATTGTTGTTGGGCTGCGATGTTCGAAATTCGAATCCGGATTCCGTACGACATCCTTGCGAAGGCTTCCGTACTGTTCACCGTCGACCGACGCTCTGCTTGCAAGCTGGCCGCTGCACACCGACCATTGCTGCCTCAAGAGCCTATTTAGGTTGACGTTTGCTTCTATTTAGGCAGGCTGCAGCCCTTTGCCCTCTTCTAAGCTTCTTCTGCACCTTGCTCAGTGCTGCCCTCTTCTTCAGTTGCGACTCCCGAGTCCCCTCAGCCCTTCACTCTTCTAAGTTCTTCAGTTTGCCCTCTTCTTCAGCACCTTGCTGCCCTCTATTTAGACAGCCCTTTGCCCTCTTATACTTGCTTTGGAGGTGAGTGGTCACCGTACAGTTGCAGCCCGCAGCTTGCCTCTACGCTCTACCTGCTCCAAGTGTCAAGGTAAATGCAATGGCTGCTTTTTTTTCCTGTTTTGCAGCAAGTGCTCTCTCTTTAGTTGATGCCATCTAACAGGGCAGCCTGCAAGGACTTCAAGCCCTCTTTGGAAATTGTTCCTTTGCCCAATGCCTTATTTGCCCTCTTTTGCAAATTTGCAGCTTGCAGATCTACAAATGGGAAGACAAAAAGGACCAGAATGGGAATTTGTAGAGGCCTTGAAGCCTTTGGGGAAGGGCCAATTCACTTGTAAATGTAAATATTGCCCTCATTCATGGGATGGAGGACCGACCCGTATAAGGGCACATTTTCTTGGGCTCACAGGCTTGGGGGTTGACAAGTGTACTGCTCCTCCTGAAAATGTGAAAGATACTTGTCGAAGATTGCAGGCAAAGGTGGCCTTAAAAACTGCTGCAAAACAGCTTGTTGAAGATGTGGCTGATTTGGGAGATGCCTCAGTGAGTGGTACTGCAAGTGGAAATGCATCTGGCAGTGCATATGAGCCAAAGCAAAAGAAGTTGAAGACGTCAAAGGGAACCTTGGAAAAGGCATGGGAGTCACAAGCGCGGAAGGATGCATACATTGCTCTCCATCGTTTTTTCTTTGCAGAGGATATTCCTCATTGGAAGGTGAGGAGCCCTTATTTTTTGGAGATGGTTCGTGCCATTGGCCAAGTTGGGCCTACCTTCAAGCCTCCATCCTATAATGTTTTGCGCACAACGGAGCTAACTAATGAAGCAGTATGCATAGATCAAGAGATGCTACAGTTTCGGGATAAGTGGAAAAAATATGGCTGCACCATAACTTGTGATGGTTGGTCTGACACTCGACGCCGGCCTTTAATCAATATTATGGTCTCATGCATATATGGTTCAGCCTTCTTGAAGTCCGTGGACACAAGTGGGCAGTATAAGTCAGGGGAGTACATCTTTGGGATACTGAAAGATGCCATTCGTGATGTTGGGGCTGAAAATGTGGTGCAGGTGTGTATGGACAATGCATCTAACTGTGTGCGGGCAGGAGAATTGGTGGAGGAAGAGTGGCCTCACATTTTCTATACTAGATGCACATGCCATTGCCTTGACCTCTTGTTTGAGGACATTGGAAAGCTTCCATGGGTAAAGCCAGTGTTGGTACATGCTAACATGATTGTGACATTTGTTACCCGGAAACACACCGTGTTAGCAATGTATAGAAAAAGCAAGAAGGAATTGGTGAAGCCAGCACAAACACGGTTTGCTTACATGTTTATCATGTTAGCAAACTTGTTGGATGAGAGGGTATACAATGGATTGCGTCGCATGGTTGTCAGTGATGAGTATTGCAAGAGGAAGGTGTCACGCACTGTGAAAGCACAACAGGTGTCTTCTATTATATTGGGTGCTTCATTTTGGCAAGATACAAGACTCATTGTGAAGCTTTGTGCACCTATTTTGAAGATCCTTCGCCTGGCTGATAGGGAAGGGGCTACCATGGGACTTGTATATGAACTCACTGATCGGATGGTCGAGAAGATGGCAACTATTGATGGGATTGAATCCTCAAAGCTGGCTGATGTTAGAGCCTTATGTGTTGACAGGTGGAATATGATGCATTCTCCATTGCATGCGGCAGCGTTTGTTCTCCATCCTATTTGGAGAGAGAAAAATCCAGATAGTGACAAGGAGGTGCACGATGATGGGTGGATGGATGCCATAGAGCGGTACACCAAGTATGATGTTGACAGCCAAGGCACCTTATGTGATGAGTTGGATATTTACAAATCCATGTCAGGCACATTTGCTCCTGCGATTGCAAAGGATGAAAAGAGAATGCACCAAGGGGTGAAATGGTGGGAGACATTTGGGGCTCACACACCAAATTTACAGCGGTTAGCTCTTCGAGTGCTCTCGCAAGGCACATGTGCTTCTCCTTGTGAGAGGAATTGGAGCACATTCTCTCTTATCCATACTAAAAGAAGGAATAGGCTGCTTCCAAAGAATACCGAGAAATTAGTATACATCCATACTAATTTGCGTCTCATTTCCAAAATCAAGGAAAGGGGATTTGAGAAGATAGAAGTGACCCTAGAAATGATCAACAAGGAGAAGGATGATGATAGGCTGCTAGCGAGGCAAGCAGATACAGAGGGAGAAGGCATTGCAGCCCCTATTGTTACACTTACAGGAACGATGGATGTTGCTGCAGCTTCAAGCAGCTCTAGTCTTTTGGAGTTCCATGGCGAGGCAGATGAGGATGATAGTGATGAGGAGGAGGAGGAGGATGAGGAGGGTGCAGGCATTGATGCAGATGATGATGAGGATGAGGATGAGCAAGAGGATGAGAATGAAGATGCAGCTTGAGGCTGTGGCACACTGGCAGCCTTTTCTTTATGATGTTTTGCCTTTCATGTTTTGGTGTAGTTACTAATACGGTGTACCTACTTCCTTTGAAGTTTGATCATGATGTTTTGGACCTTTTGAAATTTGGTGTAGTATTGATTATTGATCTATGATCTATGATTCCATCTATGATGTATCAAAATCTAGAATCCAGATGACTACGGTCTCTGGAGGCTGGAGTCTTTCATGAATGAAGAATCACGATTCACGACTCATGACTCATGACTCATGATTGACGACTTTAAAATTAATACAATTATACAAGTTTCAAGTTTCAGTTTAATACCTCTGTGTCAATTTAATGTGTACAATGATCAATGATCAATCTATATTTTTCTGAAATTTTTTGGATAAAACTAGGGTCACGTATGTTTCAGCCCCAAGGGCTGAACCATACTCCAATCATACTTCCGTACTCGTATGACGTATGCGTATGGTAACGTATGGAAAAAACTATGGTCGTAACTCCAGTAACCTCGCTTTTGAAAAGAGTTACTAGGAAGTCTGAGTTATTGCGTAAGTGGCTCTGTCGTGCGCTGCTCATCAACGCTTACCCAAACCGATGAACTGAACTAAACGACACCAACTTTCTCAGCTTCACTATTTTCGTCTTCCACACCTTCAAATTATTGACGAAATATACGATACCACAATATACAACAGCTAGTCCCTTCCCGCGATGCCAAGGAGTCTTGAAGATAACCTGCGACTGTACGCGATCCTGCCATCCTTTCACACGCAACTCCAAGGTTGACGAACTATTGCAGATAATGTGAACCAGATGACGCAAACAGCCCGTACCATTATCTGCTCCCCATCCGACGATCTTTTTGCTCCTTAGCCCGTGAGCTTAAGCATACGCCTGGCCAGCTTAAAACCTCTCGTGATCCCCCTTTTCCAATCACCTGCGGCTCTGATACCAAATGAAACGCAAAAATCTGCTTGCTCCTAAACTGTTACGTGGAATCACGGGCACAGGCACTTGCATTTACCTCCCAGCCAACCTCGGTGGTAGCAAGCTCTTCAAAAAAAAAAAAACAGATTACGTGAAAGCTTCAACTTCTGCTCGCTTATTCTCAACAAGCCCCAAAATTCCCTAGATGGATCTAGTATGCCACATGTCTTCATTTTAGGGTCCTTCCTTAATGCATCATTTACCCCTCTCTTGGGATATCATTGAAAGCATTTGCCCCTAGGCATATTTCATGCATTTAGGTCCCTTAGCCTTAGATCCACCTAGTCTAGAGCCATGTCACCCTCACCAAGGACCTTGACCTTTATTCCTTTTTGATCATTTACATGAAGCTCAAACAAATATAATACAAACATTGATCCTTTAAAGGAAAATGTCGACTGACCCTTCCGAGGTCATGTTACCTCGACTTGAGCGTAACAGTTTGCCACTTTGAAGTGGATGTATTGGCAAGTCTGAAAGATCTCGGAGGTTGGTTTGTGGGGTTTTCACCGAAGTATTAAACGCGGAAGTGCTCCAGCTGTTGTAAGTGGATAACTATCACAGATCTCAGTTTGCTGACTGTAAGGGGTGGAAGGAGTAAGGTAAGAAACATGCTGTTGTTTGCAAAGTTACCTCGGAGAGGCATAATCCTAAGGTGGCTAGATTGACAAGAGGGGTGGTATATCTGTTCTTTACAGGACGGATCCCCTCCTACGAGGGAGCTTGAAAAGTCTTGAAATGTGAGCTGCCTGTTGTTGGATAGGATGCTAAGTTTTTGGGAAAAGGTTTCTTCCTCTTGCATTGTGTCTATGAAGTTATTTGAAATGAGCTAGTGGGTCGATCCTTTTGGTTTGCTGGTGCTATGGTTGTGGGTTTTCCTTGGCATCCCTTCTTCAACATTGATGAATTTCTGCTCCACAAGTGCTCTGTGTGGTTGTGCTTTTGGGCCTTCCCCCTTGACTTGGTGACACCTTGGAGTACCTTTCATGCTCCCTCGGGAAGTTGCTGTTTATCCCTCCTTAGGCCAGAACCCCTCAGGGTGTTTGAGCTGGTGTGGATTCTGTTGGATTGGGCTTAGCTCCTGTCGGACCACCTGGATGTTGAGTTGTCAGTTCGGTTGTTGGATGGTTGGTGCATACTCAGTAGGCTCGCGATCTGGCCCCTTTCTGGATACATTTGTGAGGAAAGGCGATATTTCCGGTGCGTGAGGAACTACTTGTTGCTAAAGATGCAGTTTCCTGGTGAAAAGCAGGGAGTTACAAGTGGTGGAGGAGGTCCTAAGGGTGGCTGAGTGGCCCACTGACTGCATCCCATGGAGTGGTTGGCAGTGGGGAGTCTCTGGGGGGTTGGGATTTGAGGAAAATTCTGCCTCTTACAGGTGTTTGGTGAGCAGAGATCTGCGGTGGAGGGCTGAACACCAAATGGAAGCTGAGAAGGGGCTGCAGATGGTGGTGGGATATCTGGATACACTGCCGTTTTGGTAGTGCAAGGGTTTTGCTATGGAAAGCTCTCCACAATTGGTGGCCTGTTCGATGGAGTGGTCAAGTAGGTGCCCAACCATTATGCAAGTGTCCTAAAGAACATGTGCAGCATCTGCTGTAGTCCTGTCTGGCTGCCAGGTGGATTGCGAATTTGCGGTGCAAAGAATGGGTTAATGCAACGTTTCTTGTGTATTAAAACTGGAAGGCAGTTTTATTAGGTGACCTGCTTGGATTCACCTCTACTGCCATGGCTGCATGGCTCTACCTGAGGATGTATGGTTTCCAGGCTCTCTGGGAGTTCAGGAATGGGCTGGTCTTTTATTCTACTGTATGGACTTGTGCTGACCTGGTGAAGGTTGGGATGAAGCGGGTGCTATGGCTCAGTCGCTGAGGGGTAGGGATCTAGGATTTGTTGGCCAAGCTCTTTGAGAGTTCAGCTTTCATATCTAATGGAGAGTGCTCAGTTACTGCAGTGTACGGGTAGTCTGCCCCTTTCATAGTTAGCCCCCCTTTTAGTATCAGGTCTCCTGTTTTGTGGGATACTGGGATTGACCACCCCCTAATAGATATCGCTTTTCCTTATACTAAAGAAAAATGTTATTTGAATCATGCTCGATATAGTGAAAAGAGAACCCAGAACCTTGGTTTTACCCTAGTTGACCTTCATTTCTCGGCTCTCACAAAAAGCCTGCAGGCTGTCAGATGGGTTTGTAGTCCCTTTGCTGTGTTTGATATCAGCAGCTCATCATGTGTAAATAGAAACATGGGTATGACCTGTTGTGCCCGAGTCAATACTCAACCTCCTAGTATGTCTACAAATTCTGTTTCTAAATCACTCAAACGTTTAGCGTACGTGTGCACATTGGCACGACAGGCATACCCAACTGCTCGCGCACATGCACATAATTACTCAGTTACCTTCGCTACTTTTCTCTAAAATACATGTTTCACTGGCATATGCACATCTGCATGCCCAATCTCTCCCCTGTGCATGCAAGTGCGCGCACAAGAATGGCTTACAGGTTTGTCACATAAGAGGTTTGTGGCTAGAGTTGTGCATGTGCATGTCCCCCCCCTTCCCCGCACCCAATTTGTGTCAAGTGGGATAGGTTAGGTACTGTCTTGCCTTCATGCAGCTTCATGGCCCATTTCACGAGAGGTGCTTGGAGGCTGTCCCTTTTTTCCCCGAAGATTGTTGCTCTTTCACAACACGGCATGATTTATGCTTTAATCTCAACATTTATGTAGCCACATGAATAGATGTTTGCTCATAATTTCATGGAATGTTCTTTCTGCAGGACTCAAGACCTGGTAATTATGAACGAAGTTAAAGGGGGAATGTAGTTCCAGACAATGTCAACCTTGTTTTGAGACTCATTTTGAATGTCTGCAATTTAAAGAGATGCCTTCATCCAGAAGACCACATCATTGGTCTTTGGTGCAATATTAACAATGGCTTACATAGGATGGTGACATGTACTGTCCTGGACTGTCCTGGAATTGTAATGGCTCCAAACAATGAAAAGGTCCGGCAGAATTGTTGCTGCACTACTGCTGTCCTTGAAGGTAGTGGCTGCAACAAGGAAGCTGTTGCTGTGCTGGTGAAGGCTGTAATTTCCATCTCATAATAGAATGCAACATTTTTGTGAAGGGTATATATGATGCTTTCGTTAATGGATCTGCATGTTTGTTAAGTTGTCACTCCTAGTTATGTTTCAGTGCTTAGCTGTAGACTACTTGAAATGATGTTTGTTCTCATAAAGCCAATAAAGCCAATTCACCTTGCAAACATTTAAGGTTATAATGGTTGTGGCATATACAAGATGCTTAAAAGGAATTTAAGGGAGCTTGTAGTTTGTACTTTTCTAAAGGGAGCTTGTAGTTTGTATTTTTCTAAAGCCTTGAAGAGGCATGTTTTAAATTAATGGGGTGGGAGCTGCATACACAACGTTTTGATCCAACTACTAGAGCTCAAGGGTTGTCTTAATGACCATTATGCCACCTTAGGCTTGGGAACCATTATGCCACCTTACTTTGGTGACCACTTCAGGTAACATTCATTCCAGACCATTATTTGCCACTAAACGAGAGAACATGAAAACCCTAAACACCGAATTTATCTACGTACATTGCGTTTTTGTCATCGAAGTTGTCGCATCTCGCATAGGGATCAAGCATATCCATCGACTCCTTCAACCACACCTCCCCAACCTCGTCAAAAGGAAAATCAAAGGATCTTCCCACCTCCCTCGAAAGAGAAAAAGATCATCCTATAGGCACATGATAAAAAATTCCTATGTTAAGCCAGACCCTCCCTCCCATTGGTGCAAATTAACAAAAACACTCCTTAGATATATAGAATGTATCTATTCTATTGGCCCTTACTCCAAGAGAGCCCATTCAACCCTTTAGGATTCTAAAAAATCTATCCAACTTTTATCAAGACAACCCTCTTCCCATGCTTCTAACTCCACACTCGTCATTCCCCTAACAACATGAGATCTATCCCCTCTGAGCATTCCCGTTGAACTTGAGCATCATTTGAAGCATAATTGCATTCAAAATTATGCTGGAAACTTGCAATCACTATTGATACAAAACTAGCCAAGAATATCTAAAAGCAACTCGTTGCCCTCTAGCAACCTCTTCACAAGCACTGCAACTCCTTTTCCTGTCATAGGAGAATTCACAAACACTTCACAGACAATTGGAATGAAATCCGGTCACACTCCTCCGTTTGGTCTTGAGATAACACAATTTCTACATTCCATCTGTAAACTACCGACACCCCACCTTTTTGCTTTGCTTTATCACAACATCCCTTGACAGTCTGTTTCCCCTTCCCCATCTTACCATTGTGTGATTGCTTTATAGGCATCTCGTAGGAAGTTAAACTGGTTCTCCTTTCCACCACCTGATTTCTACTCATATTCTTAGGCCTTTTTGAGATATAGGTGTATTTGTGAGCCCTCATTGAATGGCTTCTTTCTCTGTGATTTTTCTTCTAGTAGCCTTTTCTTTGTGGTTAGCATCAGGGAGTTCCTCCTCTTCTCCATCACTACACTTTGTAATCATAGAGACTCTAACATACCCTTGGGGTGGAGGAACACCCCAACCATCTTCCTTCTGAGGCAACACTTCACCCTGAATTGCTTTGTTTGAACCTTCTTCAGCAATAGCCCGCATAGTTTCTTTCTTGCAAGCATCACTCATAGATTGCGACAATCAGAAAGGGAAGCAACTACTCAGCTACCTTAGATGTCATGGTAGAGACCGGAAAGCCCCTTGCATGCTCCTCACTCGTTGGCTCCTCCTCTTCTCCATCACTACACTTTGTAATCATAGAGACTCTAACATACCCTTGGGGTAGAGGAACACCCCAACCATCTTCCTTCTGAGGCAACACTTCACCCTGAATTGCTTTGTTTGAACCTTCTTCAGCGATAGCCCGCATAGTTTCTTTCTTGCAGGCATCACTCATAGATTGCGACTATCAGAAAGGGAAGCAACTACTCGGCTACCTTAGATGTCATGGTAGAGACCGGAAAGCCCCTTGCATGCTCCTCACTCGTTGATGCCCAGCCTCACCTTCAGAGCCGTATGGCTCCGACATCGCCCCTCGTGCTAAAGCCATGAAACCAGTTGTTGATGAAGACTTGTACGGAGGGTCGACGGAGATGACTCTGGTCCAAGACTCACATATAGATAAAACACGTGCTGGAGAGTGGATTGATAAAGCGGATTAGATCATGCTCGCTTGTCTGCAACGGGAGGTTCGTCATAAGGTGGATTCTAGCAATGATAAGGGAGAAGGAAATGTCAAGGTCCACAAATTTGCAGTGGACATCCAATTGGCAAAGCTTTGCAGAGCATATAACTTTTTACAAGCCTTTGGGTTTTTAATGCTATTCGTGGGAAAAGTCCATGTGGAGGAGGAATTTCCACATTGGTTTTTATAAGTTTTTCAAGAACTATACATTGCAAGATTATAGGTTCGTTGGGAAAGGATTTTATCAAACATTTGTCTCATCAATGGTAGAGATGGACTGGATCCTCCCCTGTTCAGTAGGATTCCGAGGAACCTGGTTTACACTCTTTTATGGAGTGCAACATTCAGAGCAAATGATATGCTTTTGCATGAATGCCTAGTGTGGGTACACTTCCTAGGCATTAGCGAACTCCTTTTTTATGACATTGACTCCATAGCCTTGACGTTGGGACGAGTGTTTTATGTACCGTTGTCACAACCGAAGCGAGTAGTCCCTTAGGCTTGCATCATATGGAATAGGAGGCAAGCCCCTCCCACTCTTTTGGAGCTCACCATTTCGAATGGTTGGGAGCTCAACATCATGGTCAACTTTGGTCCATTTCGAGATGCTTGCTGTCACTGTAGGCAATCTGGTCACCTTGCGTAGAATCCTCCCAATTGCTCGAATTCTGATTCAGCAAAAGAAGCCAAGGAGATGTCTTCCCTCACATCTCCTAACCTAATTCAACACCAGATGCCACCCTGTTAGACTACAGTTGAGCATTGCACTTTTGAAGTGGGTTTTCAAGAGGAGGGGGGGGGACTAGGGAAACAAAAGGTGCAAAACCAAGCAACCAGTCATTGACAATACACAAAAGAGCTTCAACGGATTCACGGATCCTCTGTCAAGAATCAAAGGAGACCAACGAAGGCCAATAGACGGCAGGGGCACGGAGTTACGTGAGAACAGTCATAACCCAGGAGGAGGCACTCATGCTTCAACAACCATTCTTTGAGGCTGAATTGCACTTTGTTGTTAACTCAAGGCAAGGGAAAAATCTCATGGTCTCGATGGCATTCTTGTGGATTTCTTCCAATATTACTAGGACCTTTGCAAAAGTGATTTAATGGCACTCCTAAATCATTGCGTGAGGGAAGGAAAATAATTGCATGAGGGAAGGATGGTTGCCAATCTCTATGAGCCAGAGTGTCATAAAGCTCATCCCAAAGTCCATTAATCGGACAAAGCCAGATGATTGGCATCCACTTACAATGCTAAATGCGGCTTACAAAATCTTTGCAAAAGCAATGGCTCTACACATCAAGTTTATACTGGCTCGGGTGCATACATGATACGATACTTGAAAATGCGCCAGTACACATGGCATAACCGGCACGCTAATGCCACTTGGAGGGTTGCTAGATTGGATCACATATATTTTTTGGACAAGGCATGGTGGATTCATCCCACACTACAAGGGGAATTGATTCAAGAAATATGGAGCTTAGATCCTCTCCCATCAGAATGACTTCACTGTGGCAAGACCTGTAGTGACCAACAGAGGACCTCTACCTTACAAGATGAATACCTCTGTGTGCAGCAAACTTGAGTTTGATTAGGCTATCACATGGGCTTGGTATAGCTTGCAAAAGAGTATTTCTTGACGAGTCTGAAGATGGGAAGACTATCTTAGATAGGCTAAAGGCCCAACGTAGGGGGTCAACTGAAAGTCTGGCTAGTCAGGCATGCTTGGCCATACTAGCAGCATGAAATGAATACCTCTAGGATCAATTCTTGTCTCCATTGCTATGTGCTCTTGATCTTTTTCTTTGCAAGATGGAGCGCACTAAGCTTGTTGCGGCACAAATTCAATCAGGATTGAAATGGATGACTTGGGTGATCGACCAACACGATTCTTCTTTAAGCACATAAAAGAAAAGGGGCTTAAAGAGAATATACAGGTTATGTTGTATCCCGTATGCTTTTTTTCTTGTATCCTCACCTATTTTCTTTTTAGTAAAACTCTTCCCTTCGCGCAAAAAAGAGAGGTGAGACTTCACCCAGCTCTGGTTCTTTGGAACCTTCGTTAGCTACATTCATCTTAGCCACAATCTCAACAGCTTTCCTAACCTACAATTCTACCTGAGTCTTCCCTTTCCTTTCCATGGTTCTCCGAGGCTCATCAATTGTACTAGCTGAAGCAGATGCCTTCCCGTCCATTGTCTTTTCCATATTCCTAGGAGGATTTCCCACTGAATGTATCTTTTCATTACCTGGTATTGCTTCAGGAACCTTTTGAACCTCTTGCATGCCACCCACTTGTAAGGCCGAAGATTCAGGATCCTCTAAATGTACATTGCCTACCTCATCCTTCTTATCCCCTCTAGCGAGCTTTGTATTCTCATCTCAAGTAGGACAACTCCTTGCAAAGTGGATCACTTTTTTGCAAAGTAGGACTACCGTGCAAAGTGGCTCGTTTTTTGGCAAAGGAAACAAGCATCAAGAAACAAACTGGAACTAACCTTTTGTGTGACCAGCAATTCACCTAATAGTTGGACCTCGATATAATCTAGAGTGTCTTGCCCCCCATCCCAAAAAATCCAAGCATGTCTAGGACCAAACTCCTTCTAGGCTTACGGTGGAATGAATAGAACTCTCCCTACCACGTTAGCCACCATATCCAAAGATTTTCCCATCCATGCAGGCATCCTTAGAAACTCAACCCATATTTGACATTCTCTTAGCATAAACTTGTTACTCCATGGGATATCCAGTATTGCAACATCGGGAAACATGTACGAGTGACCAAGCACATCATTCCTTATTGCTTTTAAAACACAAACCATCAGAAGGAAACCCCACCCAATAAACCAAAAACACTTGAAGTTCTTGCAAATTCGACACCCATCCAGTTTTAAAAAAACACACACCCCTGCTAACCAGTTCCTCAACTTATGGTTTAATAGTATCAAATTGAAGATGACAAAATGACCTATGCTCTCTACATTTTCCATCAAATCCTTTCTTGCAGGGTCGTTTTCTTTGCTAGAAATATCTACACACACAACATTCTATGCCTCTTCGTTAGACAAGGCAGAAACCCCCACACCGATTTCCTCTTTACCATCTTAGCATATGGTTTTTGAGTAGCCTTCTTTCACTTTGCCTCATCAACCCCCTCTTAGCCTCACCACCCGTGTTCTTTACCTCTGAGTTAGCATGCATCATCTGATCTTCTGATCCTAGGATCGTACCACTGGGCAACATTTCACTGAACAACTCACCACCCTTGACTAGACCACTGCACGTCAAGCTCTCTCAGGACTTCGTGCAAGTGTAATCCTCACACCTCCTCTACTTTTGGTGAGTGATAGCTTGCATGCTTGAGGAGTCGAGCCAGACACGTGAGGATTTATTAGTGCCTTATGTTTAGTCACAAGGGTTTATTAGTGTCTTATGTTTTGACTAAAGCTCAAGAGATTTATATTGTTCAAGTTTTAGTTGTTTAACTTTTAACAAGGTGATTATTATTTTGTTAATGTCAAAGTAAAGGGGAGAAGTCAAGTGGATAGAGAGAATATATGAGAGCTCCTCCACAAATGACTAATTATACATTACATTGTGTTGAGAAATGAGGTTCTATACTTAAGTGTATTAGGGTTTCCACCATGATGCATTCTTTGATATGGATTAGTGTTTTGTGCCGATGTGGCTTTTTTCTACATAATGCGTACATTATGTGAGCTTGCATGCTCAACACCATTCCTTAAGGTTAATATCATGGGGTAGACATTTTCTATGGGATTATAGAAGAAAGGAATATTCTTCTCTAGGGTTTAAAGAAGGATCATGCATTGTTGTCCATCACTTTCCCTTGATAAGAATGCCATCGAGTGAAACCAAGAGCTTTCTAAAAAAAATATTTCTTGGTTGATTTGCTTAAGATATGTGTCACGTTATCTTTGTTGTCACAATGTTATACTATGATGCAAGGATGTTAGGCCCCTTGATGCTCTATGCCAAGCATGGGGCAACTCTATGGTGTAAGCCCAAGGAATCAAACTTTGTGGTTGTATGGGGGAAGGCATGGTCTACCTTTGGATGCCGAATTTGGCCTACTTAGGAATTTTTTAGGGGAAGGCCAATGAGAGGGTTATAGTTTCCAAAAGTCGTGAAATTTAGTGGTGGCATGGGTTATTATTAGACCCACCACTATGCAAAGGTTGGTTTCATTTGCATAAAACATGGGACTACATTGTTCTATTCTCCCATCTTTCAAGTCCCTAATCCCACTAAGGGCTCAAATCCCTGGGACCGCAGTACACTTTCAAATGGACATTGTTTGGGACAAAGATGACTTTTAAGGTATATATTTTAATCTTCTTTGAGAAAAGACATTATTATTGGAGAAAAATGGCACAATGGGATCCAAGAAAACTCCTTTAACTATAATAGATAAAGGATGGAAGCAATTGATGCAAAATAGGAGGATTCTCTAAGACTTGCCTATGTTGACGTTCCTGGAGATTAGGTCATTGTGCCTTTGCTGTCAGAGGTGGAGCATGAATTGCATGCCAGAGAGATGGAGGACAAAAAATTTGTTAGGATTCGGAGTAGGAAAACATGGCTTAAATTGGGTGAATGCCCTTCCAAGTTCTTTTCCCAGGTAGTCAAGTGTAAGCAACAAAGAGAAGTGATTGACTGAGTGTTGGATGCCAATGGGAATTTAGAAACAAAGTTTTGGCCTATTGGTGAGATTTTTGAGAAACATTTAAGTGGTTTGGTAGTAGGCCCCATTGTGCATACATTGTATAAAAGAGTTGGCATTAAGGATCCGTGAGGTTTGTATGCATGTAGTGGATTCGGAACAAAGTCGATTTGTGAAGGGCAACATTTTGGACGTGAGTGCTGCTCTAGACTATGCTTCTGTGACTCGCTAAAAATGCATTCTATCTGGATTGGATCTTAATAAAGTGTATGATTGAATATTTTGGGACTTCATTCTAGCAGTCAATGGATAGGCTAGGACTTGGAGAGCAGCTCATCAGAATGGGTCTCGATGCTATTTGGGAAATGCCTTAGCTACTTTATGCCTCAAGGGGGGAATAGTGAGGTATTTTAATCTAACTCAATCGAAAATGTAGGGCTTGCCCCATAGCCCTCAGGCTGTTTACTATCAGTTCGGTTCCTCTGTTGCACCTATTAAAGGAGCACGAAAGGTAGGGCTTCTAGAGAAAAATGGCTTACCATCAGTGTAGTGGGTCTCAGTGATGACTCACATGTCGTGGGGTCGTTGAAGATATGCTGACGGAGTCTCCACTTCTAGCTACTCCGTGTGGGAGCGATGCATAGCACGAGTCATCTGTAGGTGTCATGCAAGCGGCCTCCGAATTGTTGCAATGTGGTTTCACGCGAGCAAGAGGGAAGAGGAGGAGGAGAGGGAAGAGGGAGAAGGAAGGGAGAAGGGAGGAAGAGGAGAAGGGAAGAGGGGAATGAAGGGGGATAGAGTGACAACCACAAGGGCACTAGGATGGAAACAAGAGAACACCCAAAACACTCTCTTGGAAGAGAAGAGGGAGCTTGTATTCAACTTGGTGCAAACAACAATGAAGACCAAAGTCAACCATTTGGTCTTTTATACAAGTCACCTTTTGAAGAGAGGGCCAACCCTTTTCCTTTTTAGCACTCTCCCTCTCTTTACAACCAAGGGCTCTTGGGCCCATAGGGTGCCAAGGCATATTGCTATTCTTACCAAGTCTCCCTACTAGCGGAAATAGCGCTCGTGTTAACTATATTAAAGCACTTGGGACAAGCCTGGCGTTAGCAGGTGTTCCTAACCAGTCCCCAAATAGCGCTTGTGTTAGCCTCGCCATTCCTAGGCTTAGGTGATTTGGGGCTCAAATTCCCTGAGTGCCCTCACACCTTCACCTGTTTGTGGTCATGCATGATGCATGAGGCTCAAACCTAGAGTGGCGAGGCTCAGCTTCCGTGAGACACTCAATGGTAACCTTGTCTCGAGATATTTGGGGAACAAACTCCTTGAGTTTGAGATGTACTCCTTTCATGGTTATTTTCGTTGGCGTGGCTATTTTCGTGGATGTGGAGTTAAAAAGTGCACGGCGCTTGCACTCCTCATGCTTCCATGGATGTGGACATGAAGTGTGCATCTCCTTGTTCTTGGCGGTGGTAGTTGGAACATATAGCCTGTGCCTGGAATCCTTGAATCCTTGGACTTTGGATCGGACTTTGGGTATTTGGGGATCAAACTCCCTGAGTTTGAGCTATACTCCTTTCATGTGCACATTGCTTGTAATCACTGACCTTGGTGTATTTGGGTATCAAACTCCCTTGAGCTCACATTGATTACCCTACATTTGGTAGCTATACTCTGTGGATGTTAACATGCCCCCTGTCTTGTTGCCGATCCGTCCTCCGCGCTGGAAGAGGTTGGTGGTGAAGATTGACTGTAGGATCGCGTAGCCGTCCAGCTGACTTGACGTGAGGCGAGTGCGGTACATGCGGTACTTCCAAAAATGTGTGGCATGCATATCCTCATAAGTGTAGAGGTGATGACCGTGGAGATTACGGACGAAGAGATAGAGGCGGATGTCCCGGAACTGAGTCACCGACGTCCGTATTGAAGACAATCTGGTTGTTCAAATTGTGGTTAAAAAAACAGCAAAAATGGACTCTAATCACTTGGTGCTAACCGTGTGTACATGTGCGGTGTGTTCGGTTGGGACCAGTGGACTGTGGGTGTGTCGGGTGAGATGCCTACTGTACTGACTCATCGTCCAGCTTGTTCTTTACTTTGGATGCCAGGGGCACATTTGTGTCGGACTTCGTTGTTGCTGCTGGGTTCGTCTTCTTTGGAGAAGTGAGCTTTCCTAAGTCTACATATGGGACTGGCAGTTGGGTTATTGAGAGAAGTGGGATATGCATAAGAAGACATAAAATGGGTCATGGGAATGATGTAGACGTGGAGCTTTTAAAGAAGACTTTGATGTGCTTTGCTTTTTTCCAGTAGTCCTCCTATATAAGACATTGGTAGTCATCTTGCTTCGTCCCCTTGGCAAGACTCTCATGACAAACACTACTTCTAGCAGTAGATACTCTCCAAAATTTGGACCCAAGTGTGCTTGCAGGGACACTTGGTGGTTGCACAATAGAAGGAAGAGGAGCCATGCTCTGCTAAAGAAGCAACTAAGTTAAGAATTTGGCTCAAAAGAACTATGAGATGACCATGCCCCAAGGATCTAAAAGAAGTGCAAAGAGCAGTCGAGCAGGAGACTAAAAAGAAAGAAGAGGTAAATGGAGTACAAGATAATTAGACTGATAGTCCTAGAGAACCCTTAAACCTAGTGAAACCTATACAAATTATACACCTGGAGGAATCTAGAATTGGAAGACCTATACCTCAATCTCCCCTTGCAAAAAATGATGCGGATAATAGGGAAGATGTTATGAAAGAAGAGAAGAACCTGGAGGAGGAAGACCCAATCACTTTTAATTAGGCAGATGCATCCTTTTCTGTGTTACAAAAATTTTAGGCACAGCAAAGATTACAATTCATTGGCATGGACAAAGTCTATATTGAATGGTGGTAGTTGAAGGATAACAATGATATCCTTTACCAGTGTTTGAAGCAGGATTTATAGTTAAAGTAGAAGAACACAATTTTTTGGTTTGGAAACAATGAGGAAAAGTCTGGGGTGGAACAGTCAAGGGATCAAATGAAAGGTAAGTTGAAAGAGAAGGATAAAATGAGCAATCTCTTTAGAAATGGTCCCTAGAAATACTTAATGGAAATAGGAACATTGGCAGAGCAGAACAATAACATAATTGTAAAAAAAGTATTGTTTAAATAAAAAAAGGTTCATGAAGAAGTAGTAGAACTGTTTGGGACATTCATTTCTAATGTAGAAATGACAGAGATGCATAATAAGTTATTTGAGTATATGATAGATCTTTGGTCATAATTGAGCACCTGGCTATTGCACTTGCACTGAACAACCAATTCAGTTTTGGGACTAGCATACATAAAATGTGCCTAAATTTTTACTTGAGAGGGAAGTAAAAAATTAAGAAAAAAGGTTTCATGCTCAGATCCAAAGCATCAAAAATCAAGAGTTCAAAACAGATAGGGTCTTCTTTGTAGGAAAATCCTGATGTGGCTCAAAGAGAAACCTAAGACATCATAAGAGAGAGAGAGATGTGCCATTTTATTTGAAAACTGAGTGATCTTGTGAATTTTGAATTATCTCTGATAGTCTAGCCTTGAAATGTATATCCAATTGGAATAACATTTTTTCTTCATTCATATCAATGTCTTGTACTCCGTTCACAAGTACGGGCCGTGAACACCTTCATTGAGAAGACATTTCAGTTGTGGTAGGATTTCCACGAGAAAAAGACCAAGGTAGATATGCAAAGCCCGCTATGCCTGTCAATGATAGAGATGTTGGAGTTTAGCTAGCTTGGAGGATACCATTTTTGTAGCAACCAAAATACTAGCAAATGTACTGCAATGCAGGGATAGTCACATACACCCTACGTATATACCCTTGCATAAAAAATGGAAATGGAGCTTCTTCCTCTTTCAAGAAGATGTAAGCAAGAGACCCAAACATCCTCTAACATTTTCTTGCTTGACTTCCTAAAAGTGGCTACTGCATACGAACTTACATATCATATATAACAATTTATTAATACATATGCCAAATTTCAGAATCCCGTAGTCATAGTCTCCATCATCTTTTTTGGCTACTCATTATTATCCTATGCAAATTTCTTCAGTGAGCTCCAATAGTCAAATAATTCCAATCAAATATAAGGCACGTAAGCAAGGGTGTGGAGCTTTTTTACGTTATCAAGTAGTTACATAATCACGGGCCTTTTTTACATTAATAACATGTGTCAATAACAACTTCACATCATCATGTTATTAAGAGCTTCGTAACAAGTCGGTGTGCAGTGACCTGATAACTTGCAAAAACCCTGGTGAGATTTGGCAAAATCTTGTTGAGGCCCATCGGGAAATATGCTATTCCCATCGGGCCCGTCGGGAAAACTCAAAAGCCTGCCGAGGCCCGTTGGGATAATCAAAAATTCTGGTGGGCTATTTATTATATATGGTGGCCTGCAGTAGGCTCCCTCACATTATCTCCCTACAACCTACTTGTCCTACAGCCTTCAGGTAAAATTTAAACGTTTATCATTATGTTATTTTGAATTTTAATTTCGTAGTTTTGATTCGGCTTTGTGTCGCTAATTCAACATAACGAGTCGTCTCACTAGTTTACGTAGTTAATGTAAAAATGTTTGGTCTGATGTCATACTTTCGACATATCAGGTTGTTCAAAAATACTATAACTAGTAAAATAGTAGGCCATATATATGGTACCTAGCTATCGGCCCTTTGTCATTCATTCGACAAGATGGGTTGTTCGCATAGGTACGTTACTCTCCTTGGCACTTGGTCATCTTTTCGGCCATGTTTGTCATTGAGATGTAACACCTTCCTTTCCAACCAATATCTAGGTATAGTTCGGCAGTTAGTCGTTCATTTGACTGTGTGTGTTGTTCTTAGAAGTGTGCACTATTGGGTAGAAGTGGACTCGGCACTTGGTTGTTTAATTGGCCGTGTGTGTCATTTTTGGGCAATGGGGAGTTATGTAGGGTTTGTTTAAGTTATGTAGGATTTCAACACTTGGTTGCTTATTTGGCTGTTTGTGTCGTTACATCAGGTCGTCTCTACACAAGAGCTCGGCACTTTGTCATTTGTGTTGTCTCTCCTTGCATTTTCATTCTTGTGTGTGCACTGTAGTGACGTCAGACAATGCACATTTCATCTACAATCTACATCTACATGAGCAATTTGTGCTTGATGCTGCTCACATGCATGGGAAATAAACTCACTTATGTTTTCTTCTTTAAAGAATGATGTGACCAACTAACTTTCTCTCTCCACATGATTTGTACTGTGTACATGTTTTAATTTTTATATAGTGTATATGTACGTGTTTACTATGCTTATGTTTGGACATCCTTGTTTTCTCACCTACAACAATCTTGTTATCAAGAACCATGCTCTTTGTCTCATTGTCAATTGGTCTTATTGAAAGAATCCAAGAGCATGTGCCTAGCGTGCCCCCCGCCAAGACCGCTAGCACCTCACGGAAGTGCACAACCTTCATGGCCACTACGGAGGCTCTGGCATGTGTGTATGGCAGGTCCCCACCCCTGCCATAAGGCACCCTTGCCTAGCCAGCCCTCCAACCTCCACAAAAGGCAAGCTTGGGGGAATTGAAGATAGGAGGGGCAACTTGGACTATTTATGTCCCTTCATCTTCCACACACCTTTGTATGTGGGATAATTCAACCCTTCTTCCTTCTTCTTATCCCCTTTGTCCATGAGAGATTTGCACCTCCAACACCCCCCTCCAATCGATCATGGAGAGAGGTGGCCGGGGATCAGACCCGGTCTCTGATACCATGAAAGAATCCAAGAGCATGTGCCTAGCGTGCCCCCCGCCAAGACCGCTAGCACCTCACGGAAGTGCACAACCTTCATGGCCACTACGGAGGCTCTGGCATGTGTGTATGGCAGGTCCCCACCCTTGCCATAAGACACCCTTGCCTAGCTAGCCCTCCAACCTCCACAAAAGGCAAGCTTGGGGGAATTGAAGATAGGAGGGGCAACTTGGACTATTTATGTCCCTTCATCTTCCACACACCTTTGTATGTGGGATAAGTCAACCCTTTCTCCTTCTTCTTATCCCCTTTGTCCATGAGAGATTTGCACCTCCAACACTTATATGCAGAATGGGTGATGTCAATTACGAGAGAGATGAGAGAAGGGATGTGATGAGAGCTCTTAGGTTGGAGCTAGTCAATGAGATTAGTCGCATGTTGCCGCCTGCTATTGAGAGCACCATTCAGAATGTCACATCACTCAATGACTTCACTCATGCAATTCTGAGCACAGAAAAGATGCGACTTCAAGGAGAGGGAAAAGGAAATTTGATGGAGGCAAGATTATGGCACCCGGAAGTGGTCAAACACATGTGTCTCAATGCCATTGGAAATGTCACTAAGTGTCTCACTGACCTAGGACTCCAACGATTAGTCGAAGATATGGAAAGAATATCTTTATGGGATGCTCAATGGGTAGAGGAGAAGCGTAGGAGCAAAAGAGAAAAGGACATTGAGTCACGGTTGTCACTGAGCAAACGTCAGTGCAAAGCATTAGATGAATCTGGTAGAGGTGGCAAGAGAGAGATAGGTGTTGTAGGAGCATCATTAGGTGATACATGGGGGACACTTGCAACAGACGACAAGAAACAATGAGTGTATGGTGATCATTGTAGTGCCATACGATGCTATAGTATGGCAAGAAGAGATTGGGAAGGGTGCATACAGAGCTTGTCACATGGTCTAGTTCATTGGTGTTTCTTACTTTCCTAGTCATCTAACATACTATGCAAAGAAATACTCAGTAAGTTCCATAGGGAAACAATTTGAGGCTTTTGACATTGAATAAGGGATGCAAAGATTGCACCCTTGTCTCATTCGTTGCATAGGTAAGACAGGCGAGATTCCATGGGTAACTATGTTTTCAATGGCGGTACCCTAGGAACATGATGATGCAATTACCTTTTTGCAAAGGTACATATAGGCGTGCACATCTCAAGCTGAAGCAAGGAGGAGTGGTCAGAAACCTGGGGGAGGATCCAAAGATTGAAGCTAATGACATGGCTAGATTACAAGAGTTTCTAGACAATATTCCCTCAATTGTGCATGCCCTTGTGGATGCAGTGTCTCTTGCTCATATAGCAGCGATCGTGCATTGCGATCTACATGTTGAAAATATTGTACTTGGACTTTACGAGAGACCACTACCCCAGAGTAGGTGTCATTGATTGGGGTCTCATGCTAAAGGTTGGTGAGACTAGACTACCTTCTAATTTTATTACCAGGCCCAAGGGAATGCATGAGGTAGAGTTCGAGTTGAGGAAAGCTAAAGCGCAATGAGGGAGGGAGAGACTAAGAGAGTGGGTGGCTTCAGAGATTTTGGATTTGACATGCTCCAACGCATACTCCAATGCCTCCGATGTATACTCTCTTGGTTGGATCATCAAGCAAATGTTCACTTTTTGGAAAGAGTGTCTAGATGTATATGTGAAAGTAGACTACCGCTTGCATACAAATTTTGTTCGAATGTCTCATATAGATATTATTGTGGATCTTATGTTGGAAAAGAATTGTTTTAAATTTCTATTGTTTAAATTAAATTTTTTAAATGGTATCTAAATGAATGCTCATTGTTTTAAGATTAACTGGTATTTAATTATTTTACATTTGTATTGTTTAAATGGTATTGTTTAATTGGTATCCAATTGTTTTAAATATCTATTGTTTAAATTAAATTGTTTAAATGGTATTTAAATGGACGCTCATTGTTTTAATATTAATTGGTATCCAATTGTTTTAAATTTGTATTGTTTAAATTAAATTGTTTAAATGGTATTTAAATGGATGCTTATTGTTTTAATATTAATTGATATTTAATTATTTTAAATTTATGTTGTTTAATTTTTATCGCATATTTGCTTGTGTACTGAACATCATGTCATTTTGTTTTGTAGACCCATGTCATCACAATACACGCATACTTCCATGGCTGAAGAATAGGACCCTAGATGTAACAGTGCTAGGGGAAAAAGACAATTGACTAGAGAGGATTTGGAAGAGGAGGTTGCAACAAAGGAGAGAGCTCAAAAAGCATTCGAGTGAATGCGAGTCTTAGCCATGGGGATGGATCCAATCAGACTGGCTCCTGTTGTTGCCAGAAATAGCAAGTGGGCCAACCCTGCATCCCTTCAGTGGAAGGAAATCAAGAAGCAGGTTTTCGTTGAAGATGTGCGTTCAATATGGTGGGTGTCATTGAGTGAGTCTTGAAAGGGACGATGCACGAATGATGAGATAAAGGCAAACATTGAGAGCATCTAGCTCAAGTGTTTGGACATCCCCTTCATCACGCCGATTGCCCATTATTCTTTGCAAAAAATGTTATACATGCAATTTATCCGAGGCGTGAGCATGGACTTTAGATCTAAAGAGATTGTTCACAATGTACATGATATCAGGAGGGAGACATTCACATCCACATAGGAAGAGCTGAATCTAGCGCTTCAAGGAGCTGCCTTAGAAGTGATCTCTAATACGTGGGGCTCCACCACTCTTTTGCACTTTACAATATTTGCAAACCCAGTCGTAATACTTGCCATTGAAGTTATCGACAAATTGCCACTCAGCACCAGACAACTTTTTGCTTTGTGTTTTTTGACTAGGATTAGACTTTGCAACCGTTGCTTGTGGTCTAGTGCCTTGTGACGAGCATGGCTGACTGACTTGCACTAAACTAGGATCTGTACCATCTTCCATTGACTTCTTTATTCTAGTATAAGTCCTAATTATCACAAATCCCTCACGAGAGTCAATAACTTCTAACTTGTAATAATGACTAAGGATTCTACATCTTTTACATCAACCTTTATCACCACATAATTTTCCATGAACACATTTAAGCAATTAAATCATATTTCATAGACTTTACAGTATGAACATGCAACAATGAAATACTAAACTAACATTTTACAAAACCAATAGGCAATAGCACTTACATATACTCTAAATAATTAAAACATTGCAAAATTAAAAAAACATAAGCTTTTCCATACCTGAAACCTAGAAGTAGTCAATAATCTTCTCTCTTACCAATGTATAATTTGAGAGCCTCTCTATTGTCTTCACATGTGGTCCTATATAAAAATTATTATTGAAAAATACATGCATGTAGACTGCAACACAAGCCTAACAATACAAGATACACATGATTCAAAAAATAATAACACAATAGTGAGCTTTTCTTTAGGACATATACTGCCCAAAATAGGACACAATGCCCAAAAGACAACCACACAACAAAACACAAATGCAACTAAGACGAATGGCCTCCTCAGGGATTAGTTTTGCCCAACTCAATATAGGACAACTAACCCAAGATTCATCCACTGCACAATACTAGGACTACTACTGCCCAATAATAAAACTAGTAGCCCACAATACACAACAAATAGCATACAATCACAAGCAACACGTGAGAATAGATATTAGGACTACTCTTGCCCCAAGAAGGAAAAATGGCCCAAATACCTAAACACAAACTCTACAATTAACAAACTCAGTGTTGAAGGTCCTTGCAATGATATGTATCATGGACTACCCTTGCCCAACAAAGGACAAATAGCCCAATCTGCGTAACAAGCTAGGTCTCATCAACACTTTAAAGAAATGTCTGTATCAAGGACTAACACAGCCCAAGAGTAGGACAAATGGCTCAATCAACTAATCATTTCAAAGCTTAGTTCCAGGAACAGTGAACAACCAAGCCTTAGCAAGGGTGTGCTACCCAAGGAGCTATCTCTACATGCTTCTCCAAATCTAGGGACGTTTATATTATGTATTAAGAAAGCACGTCGGGATTTAGTCATCTTGTGGCGGGGCCCACTGGGCTATTGCAATAGCCCCCTGAGAATAAAATTGCCCGATGGGATAATTAAATAGTCGGTTTATTGGTTAATCTTTGATCAGTTATGATAATACACACATTATCAATGTGAGTTTAGAACATAAGTACGCAACGTTAATAACATGTTCACGTTTACGATAGTACGTTAACATAATCATTGGGACATGCAAAACACACATTTTTTGGAGCCACATCATTCTTTTTGTAGGATTTCATAATGGCTCTTGACCGACATTCAATTGTCCAAGCTTCCCAATTTAGATCATGGCTCAAGCACTCTTGATCCAAGATCAACAAGAGGAAGGGGCAAGTTAACCATCTTGGTTGAGATATTTTGCACCTTCCTACGTAATCTTGTAAATATGTGCAATGCGCTTATGGATTTTGTTAGGAATTTGCTTGGAGCCATAGGTCTCACAAGAGGATTGTAAATACTAGGAACAATAGAATAGAAGAAGTACGAAGAGAATGAGATCATAGAGTTGGCCCTCCCGTCAAAAGATGACATATAAACGGCCAACAGTTTGACTTTATCTTTTAGTTTTGTTATATGCAAGTTGAGGAATAGAAGTTCTCTCTTCTATTCCATCCCCTCTCCCTCTTCCTCTCCCTCTCCCTTTTCCCATCCCTCTCCCCCTCTTGCTCTCATGGATTCACTCTTGCAACAACTTCAGGAGCCATTTGGGAGATAGATTTGGACCATTTCATGCTCACATAGCTCCCAAAAGAAGTAGCTTGGAGTAGGAGGATCCATTTGCACACTTCCAAGACCCCCATGACACGTGAGTCACTGCTGAGCACTACACAAATTTCTAGTTTGCTTCTAGTATGTCCCAGTACTCAACACAAATTACTAGTAAGGTGGACAAGAAAGGGGGAGTTACATTGATTGATGTAAGTCTAATGAGCGATTGGAAGGTTGAATCTAGATTTCCTATCTTCTCCCACCGCCTGCTCACTCACACCTACTCCCTATCTTGTACCCTATGTGTGTGTGTGTGTGTGTGTGTGTGTGGATCTCTCTTTGTAAGGCTACTTCAATCCCCTCATCTTTGCCCCCTTGGCTTGAAAATCTCCAAACGCTCCCACTAAAAGCTATGCCACTTACTATCTACTACTTCAATCCCCTCATCCTTGTCCCATTGGCTTGAAATTCTCCAAACACTCCCACTAAAACCTATGCCACTTACTATCCATTTCCTGCTTTACTGATCCATCATCCATCCCCTATTCTCAAAATGCCCTGTCTGAAATCTCTTAATCCTTGCTCTTTGCACCCCCTCCTCCCCCTATTTATTTATCTTGATAGTTAATGGCACTCACTACTTTCTTGTTCTATGCTTTGTGTGTTGTATTTGAGTTTTTTTGTCATGTATGTGTGTGTGTGGCTGGTGTGTGCGCACTAGCTATACTACATGTATGCATGTGTACACGTGGTACATCATCAACACCTTTGAAATTATGGAACTTTACCTTGAAATTAGTGCTAGAATTAGATTTCTTTGCTCGTTTCCAGAGCAAGTTCCATCCTTGCTCCATAGCCAGGGTAGATATGTCTTCTACTTGGTAGAAGTGAGTCACCAGTTCTCCACCTATTATACCTAGGGTCATTGTTGACTTTTCCACATCATGGTATCTTTAAGCTTAAGAGGTGAAGGTCATTGTGCATATATAGGCCACGTAGAACTTTTGTCCATGATAAGAGAAATTTGGGAAAATTCCCTAAGTTGTTCCACGTTCACTTCAGGTCTTCGGTGGTGTCTCTCCATCCGAAACACACTGCTCTTCCTCTCAATTAATCCTTTGGCCACCTGCCATGTGGCTAGCTTTCTTACTTCATATCTTTCTCAATGTAATTCCTCTAGAATAATAGTTGAGTAGTATTGAAGTAATTCTCTTTGTGTTCATTTTGATGGTCCACTAGTAAGGAAATGGCCAGCCTCCACCAAAAATGCTCTTCCTCTCAATTGATCCTTTGGCCATCTGCCATGTGGCTAGCTTTCTTACATCATATCTTTCCCAATGTGATTCCTCTAGAATAATAGCTGAGTAGTATTGAAGTAATTCTCTTTGTGTTCATTTTGATGGTCTGCTAGTAAGGAAATGGCCAGCTTCCACTAAAAATCCAAGCTTTCCATAGATGAATGCTCTGTGGAGTGTCTAAAAGCACGTCTAACACCGCGTCTGTACTATGGAGTGCATCTAAAACATGCTAATAGATGCACTGTTAGATGCACTCATAGACGTACTTTTAGATGTGCAAACTGTGAGCTAATTTTTAAACCTATTTTAAGCGTGCTTGCTTTCCTTCACATACTTCTAGCATTGTGCGACTTGCTTTCCTATTAACAGACACAGCTCCGGGCATCCACACTTATCTCTAAGCACCCACACTCTTGTCCAGGCTTACACAATCATCCCCAAGCACACAAGAGAAGAGGGTGAACAAGGAAGACAAGAAAGAGAAGCAGCTTTGAAGAAGGACAAGAAGCTTCCATACCTCTATCCAAGGTAAGTCTCTTGGAGGTTGATCTTCTTTGGAAGTTGCTCTCTTTGGATTCGTCCTTTATTGTATGTAGGGAACGGATGTTTTTGGTAGTAGTGTTGTTCTTTTTAGGGTCGAGTGCATGTCCTTTTCAGTTTCTTTGAAAAAGGTGTCTTTCAGAGCGCGTCTATAGACACATCTAACAACGCGTATGTCCTTTGGGAAAACAGACAGCCATGCCCATAGACTTGATGTTAGACACGTCTATAGATGCACTCTGACAGTCTTTGTTATGTGTTCTTCCCTTTCCCCTTCCTTTTCTTTCTCTTCCCTTTCCCCTTCCCCTTCCCTTTCTAAAAAAAGGATTGCATATTGAATGATGGAAATAAGTGATTGCATAAATGATGAAAAGGGATTGCATGAATGAAGAAAGGTGTTGCATGAATGATGGAAAGGGATTGCATGATTGAAAAAAGGGATTGCATGAATGATGGAAAGGGATTGCATGATTGAAGAAAGGGATTGCATTCGTGAGGAAATAAGGGATTGCATTCTCTTTTTCTCTCCTTTCTCCTCTCTTTCCTTCTCTTTTCTCCTCTCTTTTTCTCTCTTATCTCCTTTCTTTTTTCTCCTCTCTTTTCGTCTCTTTTCTCATCTCTTTCCTTCTCTCTATTTTCCTCTCTTTTCTCTCTCTTTCCTTCTCTCTTTTTCTCTCTTTTATCCCCACTTTTTCTCTTTTCACTTTCTCTCTTTTTCTCTCTTATCTCCTCTCTTTTTCTCTCAGATCTCCTCTCTTTTCGCCTTTCTCTCTTTTTCTCTCTTTCCCTCCTCTCTTTTCTCCTCTCTTTCCTTCTCTATTTTTCTCTCTTTTATCTTCACCTTTTCTCTCTTTTTCCTTCTCTCTTTTATGCTCTCTTTCCTTCTCTTTTCGTCTCTCTTTTTCTCTCTTATCTCCTCTCTTTTTCTTTCATTTTTTCTCCTCTCTTTTCCTCTATTTTCCTCTCTTTTCTCCTCTCTTTCCTTCTCTCTTTTATCCCCACTTTTTCTCTTTTCACTTTCTCTCTTTTTCTCTCTTATCTCCTCTCTTTTTCTCTCTTATCTCCTCTCTTTTTCTCTATTTTTTCTCCTTTCTTTTCTCCTTTTTCTCCTCTCTTTTTCTCTCTTTTCCTCCTCTCTTTTCCTCTCCTTTCTCCTCTCTTTCCTTCTCTTTTCTCCTCTCTTTTTCTCTCTTATCTCCTTTCTTTTTTCTCCTCTCTTTTCCTCTCTTTTCATCTCTTTCCTTCTTTCCTTTTCCCCCATGTGAAGCTTCAATAGCCTAACATTAAGCAAGCAGATACAGACTTCTATCACTCTAATTCAAAGAATGGAGGAGTTTGTAAATGCTTGCTCAATGTCAGGCTGTCACTCTATTTTTTCTTTTGCATCTCGTGATGAGGGCATGCTTAATGGTAATCTTCTTCTTTTCTTTTCTTCATTTCATCATGTGGCCAGAAAGCTCTTTAGCCTCACCTGATCTTTGGGATGCCATCTTTTGGGAGTTATATAACATTTTGGGGCACCCTCGCACTCCTGCAGAGTTATACACATACATGATGGGTACTACAAACACCCCCCAAGAGTCGGTAGTATAGACTCCAAACCACCTCAACCCCACACCAGCTGAGATTACCCCAGTGGAGTTGAGACACCCCAGCTGACTATAGAGCCGAGCCCCTTCTCCCCCCATGTGGTCAAGAGGTCCTTATGCCTTGCAAAGCTGCCGACGTACTCCCATGCCATCGAGAGTCACTTCTGCACCTATGAGTGGCCAGTGTACTCTCGTGCAGTCAAGAATCGCTTCTCCAGCTACGAGTGACCAATGTACTAGCTCGACACGATAGGGCAACAGGCATAGTAGTAGGGAGAGCGGTGGGGGATGCATGGCACAGTGCTTTGGGGGGGTAGTGGTGGGGATGAGGACGATTCAGATGATGCAGATGTGCTAAAGGGTGATGGTACGATCTTCAATAACATTACTCAGACAAGAGGCATCTTGGTGGATGCACAGGGGAAGGACATCATGGCCTTCATGCGCTCTGTAATTGTTAACAACTACAGAGATTGCTTTATTCACTACAAAGACCATCCAAAAAAGTTGGCTGATGAGACCCTCGTTGCCGTTCACTCTAGGTATCCCAATCCCCCCAATGTGCAGTTCACAGATAAATGGGCCAAGTCAAATATTGTTACGATACTTAGCAATAAAAGATCTTCACGTAAGAGGCAGGCACTAGCCGAAATTGCAAGGAGAGAGGGAGGTCAACCTCCAAGGGGCCAGCCCCACCGCTCACAAGCGTGCGTGGAAGAAAGCAATGAAGGCAGCGAAGGTGGACCCCAGTCTGTAGCACGTGGAGGCACGTGGAGGCACGAAGGATCCAAATGGAGCAATATGGAAGCGTGCATTTTGAAGCAATGGGTGTTGAATCATGGGAGGCCCGGTTTGTAAGTATCGATCTCAAATTATATTGTTTATGTAGTTTATTAGGAGGTTGTTTCTTTGTACTAACCCCTCTACAAATTGTGTCATCTTGTAGCTTGATATTGTGGACAGGTACCCTACTCTTGTCGAGATAGCCTACCATCGCCACCATCGCAGAGGAGATACATGGAGGCACTTCTATGATGAAGGGTTGATTACTAAGGAGCAGTATATCCGGGCTACTAGAGCGCCTCCCTAGGTATTTAAAAGTAATTAAATAATGTTAATATTATAAATAAAGATTTGATTTTTCATACACTGATACACGTCCCTCATTTACAAGACTCTACAGCTAATCAGGAGGAAGAAGATGAGAAAGAAGGGAGCAAAGAAGGGAGCGAGGATGCGGAGAACTTAGATTAGTCGTAGAAGTAGTGCTAGCTACTCTTTTTTGTACTTGAAGCCACTGGCTTGGCTTCGTGCCTCTCTTGTATATACACTCCTCTTATTTTTTGTACTTGAAGCCATAGGACGTGGCTTGGCTTCATGCTATATGTACATATAAGCACTTTTTGAGCTATGAATTAATATACACTCCTTTTATTTTTTTGGTTTTCAATTTTCTTGTGCAACGTTCTATCAATGAATGCCTTGTGAACTAAACGTTTTGGAGTTGTAATGTTTTATTCGGAATTGTAATCGTCGGCTATAGATGTGCTTGCAATCATGCTAATTAAAATGTGGTTGGCTATAACAATTGAATTGCACAATGTGGAAATGGGATTCTTGTAACTACATAGCATACACAACATACAAAGCATTGTGTTCAACCACACAAAATTTTGCTTTTATTAACAATTATAGACGCACCTATAGATGCGGGTCTATAGACATGCCAATAGACGCGCAAATAGGTTTTTTAAAGGTCAAAAAACGCATCTGTGTGCGCGTCTGTGGGTGCTTTGTGTTGTTGTGGTGGCTCATGCCATTAAGATACTTGTTTCATGGTGCTACCATGTACCCCTTGGATGTCATCGGGTCAATGGCTATGAATAACATAAATAGAGACCCTTGATGATCACCCCTAAGGGGCAAAGGTTCTAACAAGCATTTCCTTCCACCAAATTAGAGGAGGGAAATTTCTTCCATTCTTTAAATGCTTGAGCCTTCTCATTGGTGGATGCCTAATTTTTGGATTAGATGAAGAATTATGCCTTAAGATAAAGGGGCCTTTTTTACACCAAATCTCTCCTAATGGTAGTAGGGCTAACATTCATAACTCTACATGGGAAAACATTCACCCATTGATCTACACTTTCATGACTATGTTCCTCCCTTAATTTTATGCCGATTCCAAGTATGCATGGGAGTAGAGGATGAAGAACCATATAGCCACTTGCAAATCTTTCTCTAGAGCATACAATCAACGAGCTTACCACAAAAGATGAGTACATGATCTAACTTTTATGTATATAGCAAAGATAGCATGGAGATAGTTCAACCAATTTCCCACCACCATCAAGCAATTCAAGATTGGTAGGGATCTTATTGGTTTTTTTGCATTTGTGTTAATGCATCATTGACAAACATTATATTCGATCCCAAATATCAGGATCATAACATCATCATGTTTTTAATCAAAAGAAAACAACTAGTAAGATTATAGGCAAGGTAAGGTGAACTATTTTAAAAGCGACTCATATTTGTATTCCAAAAGACATTCCTAAAAGTGACTCTATATTTGTATTTCAAAAGACATTCCTAAGTCTACATGCATAGTCTAAGGATACAAGGTTTTAGTTTAGAAAGTACATGGAATGTGCACAGGTTGGAGTGCACTTGCTTGGACTTATTTTCCACATATTGATTTTAATCATATGTGTGGAATCTAATACCATGGGTTGAATGTTCCACTATAGCTCTCACTTTCCCTCTCTTTTCTCTCTTGATTTTTTGTTTTGAATTCTCAAATGGCAACTATGAGGCTCTCCACCAAGACTTCTACAAACAACACTCATGCAACATACAATACTGACTACAATGCATTTACAACAACCATAGGGCTCCCATAGGGGAAAATACTCTATAGTAGCTAACTCTACCAAGAATTTTATAGACAACATTGAACCAACATACATGACTGACTATAATCCATTTACAACTACCACATGTAAAGATGCTCTGTAATAGCCAATGTGCATCTCAACAAAGCTACATAAACTAATAAATGAGAGTTGGAACATAAGATGCAAGCAAGCTTGAAACAATAACTGACTCAATGGTAGAGCAAGCAGTAAGCATTCAGGTGCCCATGAGATGCATGATGTTCAATGAAGAACTAGAGAGCCAATTGATGACACACAAGGAACACCAATAGAACTAGACAGCCAATTGATGACACACAAGAAACACCAATAGAACAAGGTGCAATCTTATTTCCCTAGGTCTATTAAGCAAGGTTCCAAGAGTTGTGCCACAAACCATGCAGGTAAACTGTTTGTTCCCATTTTATTTTTTGAAGGTCCAAACTTTGAGGACTAAATTCACAATATATGATAGCCATCCTCCTTGTAATGGTGATATGGTGGTATCAATGATCTAAGTAAGTAGAAGCATAGGCTTCAATTAGGTTATATCTTTAAAAGTTATAGCACGTAGTTACAATGTAGCTCATGTTGCGTATGAATGAATGTGCTCAAGTGGCATAAGGCGCCCAAGGCACATGAGCTAGATCTGTGTGTGTGTGTGTGTGTGTTTTTCTGATCAAAAAATCTAAACTACTCCACTATTGGACCAATTTCAAATGTTCAAGTACATCAAATGCAATCATATGTCATTGCCCTTTTCAAATGACAAATGGGAGTAATCCATTCTTGTTCAACCCCTTCAGATAGAGCATTAAAGTGATAATTAACATGAGTACCCACAATCATATTAATAAAGTGTCCAAATCACATAGAGAAAGTCAAGATTATTCCCTAACAATCAATTCAACATAGTTGGAGAACTTCTGTTGTAATAGTTCAATCCTATTCTATAATTAAGTGTCCAAATTACATAGAGATAGTCAAGATTATTCCCCAACAATCAGTTCAATCCTATTTTATAATAGTTGGAGAACTTTCATCGTCGCAAAGTGCTTGTTGTTATTGCCAATGTTGTATCTCAAGTCCATCGAAACACGCCAAAGATTTCAAATTCCAAATTAGATGGAAAGGTATGCCAACTCACCTGGCACCATCACAACAAAAATGGAAGCTAGAACAATGCATTTATGTTGTGGAAGCCAAGCTTCAATGCTGGCACACAGCTGTTATCCATGTCACCCTATTTGGATAAGCAATGAACAAATCTTGGAATTCTAATACTCAAGAAGTAAATAGCTATTGGCTTTTAAATTTAATGAAATGCTTATAAAATAAGAGAGACATCCCAAGGGAATAAATCAATCAATGTCGAGCAATCTCGATGGAAATCAAGAAGGTATCCCTAACAAGGACCTTCACTCCTTATCACCTTAAAAAGAACTTCTAGACTCTAATACATGTAAGAGAACAGTTAAGAGAGAAATTTCCCTATTAACATACTAAATAAAACTTGTCCAACTTGCAAAATACTTATCAATTTTTAAGGAGGGATCTTGCTAGGATACCATAATCCATTATAAAAGAATATGCTAGGATATTTTTTAAGTGCAAACCTTTTTAAGGCTTTTTAAGGGGATCTTCAAGGAACCTTGGCGTGTATGATCAATTCCTCCAATAACTAGATGAGATTCCATGAGAAGAACAAGCGGCATTCTAATTATTAAAACCATCCTAAGAGTACTATCCAAGTACCCTAAGTCCAAAAGAGGATTAAAAGCTAGTACACAGACTTATAGGCCACATGTATAGAATAGTCCAAAATATTTCCCTTAAGCTATAATCCCGTTACCATTCCTTATCCTGGCCAAAAGGCCGTAGACTATCCTGCAAGTTCCACATAGAAACTATCCATTGCAAAGACAATAATGCTATAGGATCTCCATGCTTGTTCTTCAATAGCACATACTATGGTCATCTGCATACAAAACGCTCTAAGATTTCACATCCAATTCCATGCAACCCTTAGAAAAGCTCTCTGTCCTCTTTGATAATCAATCGAATGTTCAGGCGGCTAGGCTTCTACAAGCTCTCTGCCCTCTTACCAATGCATAGATAGATCACCAAACCCTGTGCCTACGGTAGATCACGTCTTGCTCCCTTCCACAACCAAATCAACATGCTGCGCTATGCAAAAGAATGTATAAGCATAGCAAAAAGTGGGTAAGACTGGGGGTATATTAGTGCGATCTCACGCAACTTGCCCATCTCTGCAGCATTATGGGCTTCCAAAGTCCAAGTAGAAAGCAATGGCGATCCCTTGAATGTAGCAACAGCGTGTGCTATATAGTGCCTTGAAGTACATGGGTCCTGTATTTTCCTGCGCCATCGCTCGAAGAAATATAATGACCTCAAAGAAATATAACTGTGTAATCTTATGATCTGACTCAGTAGCCACGAATACACGGAAGGTTGGGTCGTAGCACAGTCATGAATACCAGGGCGTGTTATAACAGAGTTTTCTTGTAGTTCTAAGGGAAGCTATCATGCAGTCTTCAGAGGAGCTCTAGAGCCAGAGAAGAACGTTTGTTACAGCCACTGCGTGAGGAGAGTCACGCAAAACCTTCCGTCCCCCACTCGCAAGGACCTGCCTTTTCAATGAAGAGGTGATGGGCGGTAGAAATCCCAGAATATAAAGGAGATGAGGGGAAAGACGTCCGTGAAATCCACGATTCTAATGGCGTTGCATAGAGGAGCAGCGTTGAATAGCCTTCAACCAAGAAAAGACAAGAATTACAACCGCTTTCAAGATAGCACTGATCTTTTGTAAACCAGGGAGGATGTAAAGTGCATAAATCTCTCTGGAACTTGTAGATTAGAACACAATACATCTAATGGATAGGCCAAACGTAAGGGTTCCGTATTCGAAGGTCACGCCCTGTGATCACGACTGTCATGACAGGAAGTGTAAGGCTGCCAACTACAAGCAAGCCGTTGTGTAAACTACCAGGCTGAAATCGAGTAAGAAATTCCAATTTTGTAGTGGGTGCCTCACGTAGGACTAGCTAAGCATTGCGTGCTGGCATCAACGTTGTTCCAATCTACCTTGGAGACTCCATGTAGTCCATGCAACTCAGTATTTCAAATACCTTAAATACCGCTCGCATAGCAAACGCTAGCCTGTGTTCTAGATTTCTATATGCTGGCGCTACGTGATCACTATTGTCGTGGCGGAGAGCCTAAGGCAGGTTACTGTGAAGTATCCATTCATAAACCATATAAAATGAAGGGCTCTGAGGCGGAAGCCATGTAAAATGAAGCGCATCTCTGTCGGGGAGGCCAAAACAGTCCCCGCAGCCTACTACAACTTTATTCGGAGTCCCTTCATGCTTCGGAGTTCCAAAGCCTACCGGACCAGCGAAATACAAAGCTTGGATACCTAGTAATTGGGGTCCATTCGAATGAGAGGGAGACTGAGGGGATCTTCTTCATCATCTCCACGTTTCTGCTAATCTCTCGCCATGCAAATGCACTCCCGCGATGGCTTTGTGTAAGTCTATCTACTCAGTCCTTCAAATGCTCCGGTTTTCTTCTCGAGTTGAGGAAAAGCATCCAAAAATGTACCGTGAAACTTAGTTCCCAAAGTTGGAGGGGAAGGGAAGACGTACCTTCCCAGTGGAGTTAATTCTCCATATTGGCACGTTAGGAGCTTTCCAACTCATACCCTTTTGCCATAATATAAATGTCCATTTCTCGAATAATCATGCGGTCCTCAAGGATCTCGTCATATATTCTTCCATACTTTTTCAAGAGGATCCATGCCCTGTGCAACACACCTCCACTAGTGTCCAACATACCACTTCCCAAAAATCGTCCTTACAAATCTTCCTTGAAAATCCCTTTTTTTTTAAAATAAAATAAGTTTAATATTAAAAAGAGGGGGGTCACACCCAACTGGACCCTTACAAAAAAGTGGCCAACAAAGGGAGCGGTAACCCTAGGCCTACGCTATGCCAGTAGTTATACCCTCCTCCTAAAGGAGATAACCTATTTCCCTGAGATTCTGACTAACCAACGGGTGGGAAATTTCTATCGCCATGGCTGTGTCTAGAATGAAGGTTTTGGCAACCTTCCATAATACATGCTCTTTGCCACCCAGGCCTGGATTATCCCAAAAGACTACTTGATTCCTGGCAGTCCAGATGGCGTAGCAAGCTGCTCCTCTTAAAAAAGGCCAACATTCTTTGAACATTAATGAGTGTCCATAGGAGTCGCCTAGTATTGCAAGTTTCTAGTTAGCGACAATCTGAAATTGAGACATTAGTCCTGCTTTCTTGACAGCCGACCCAATCCTTAGCCACAATTGTCTCGAAACGGGACAGTGCCAAAACAAGTGAAGTAAGTGTTCCTCCGCTCTTCCACATAACGCGCATAGAGGGTTCACCTGGAATTTCATCGCTAATTTGGCTCTGATAGGGAGCCACTTGTTCATCAATTTCCAGAGCGTAAAGCTGAATTTTCCCAGCATTCCCTTGCCCCAGATCTCTTTGAGTCTTCCATGCCACCAGCCCGGAGCTCATCGGAGACCCCACTTCTTATTAAGATCCACTGTTTCTACTTTCCCTACCAACAGTTTCCTGTAAAGTAACCTTGGATGACAATTTTCTAAGCTGAGTCTTCCCTATATTCTAGTGGAGAAGTCTCCTTCCTTCAGCCTCTATGCAATTGGTAGGCCAATTTTCTCCAACTAGACTTAGAATTACTTTGCAGAATGCAATTTCCTATGTAGTCAGAGAGAACGTACAACAGATCTCCCCTAGCGTCCACCAATTACCTCTCTTGGGGTCCCATATTTGTTTCCAGTAGACCAGGCCTTTCCTGCAAATGCTCTGGGCCATGGCTAGATTTTAAATAAGCCAACGATTGGCTATTAATTTGGAGTGCCCTACTCCACCATATGTATTCATTCAAATTGGCATCTCCTTTTAGACCTCCAACCCCTTCCCAAGAACAGCTTTTTAACACCTCTTTCCAAGCATCCACCGGGCTAGCAACAAGGTCCGAACCACTTACCCTTAATGGAAAATAAGAGAAAATGCACTCATACCATTTAAGGTTTTTCCATGTCCCAGTTTTGTAACTGTGTCCCTTTTCCACAAGCCACTGTGTTAGCTCTATCCAGGGACTGAATCTTGGACCAATTTTGGCAATGACTTGCTAACTAGCGAAGCATTTTTGATCGCCAAATCTGGGATTCCAAGGCCTCCTTCCTACTTGGGAGCTTTTAGTACACACCATGGAATGTAGTGCATCCTTCTTTTACCACTATCTTATGCCCATAGGAATTCCCAAAATAATTTCTCGATTTGATGCCACTATGTCACCTTAAACCACCAAACTGAAGCTAAGTAAGTTGGAGACGCTGCAAGAACATGACGCAAAACAAGGCATTTGGCATTCCAACCTAATGGGAGATTTTTTCTTTAACCTAATCAAATCGGCTTCTTGTCGAAACTTTTATCCCTAAGGGGGCCCCTAAGTATCGAACAATCTGATTTTGAGGTATCCACTGCACGGGCATCACGTTCAACCACTCTGGCATGGGCTTTGATGAGGACCTTAAGCCAAACGATTTTTGCCAACTGCAAACCGACCCTGATGCAAGGCAAAACACTGTGATTATCCTCTTGAGGGAGTCCAAGCTGACATGATTTTCTTTGCAAAATATCATTAGATCATCAGCAAATTACATCTGGGAACTGAATTGAACCCCGGAGCGGAGGCTACCTCCACAAAGGATTTTGTCCCTAATTGTAGCTTTGATCATATGGAGCAGAGGCACCGAGGCTATAGCAAATAATAGGGGTGCTATGGGACACCCTTCTCTAATCGACCTAGTTAATTCAAAGTAGCCTACGATCCCACCATTCAGTCAGAGGGCTGCTGAGGCATTTGTAAATAGCATTTTCACCATCTTGCAGAAGCCAACTCCAAATCCCAGTCTGTTCATGACAGCTAGTATAAAGTCCCAGCGAATGCGGTCATATGCCTTGTCCAGATCTAAACTAAGCAGTAAACAATCTTACTGTGAAACCAGTGCATAATCGAGAGATGAGCTGACATTCAAGATATTTTCAAAGATGTCTCTGCCCTTTACGAAACCGGTTTGCTCTTTGTCTACAACAAGCATGCAAATCTCTCTAATGCGCAAGGCCATTGCCTTTGCAATAATCTTATACGACACATTCAGCATTGTAATGGGGCGCCCGTCCCCAACCTGCAGTCTAGATTGCCTTTTGGGAAACAATTTAACGAGCCCCGTATTCACATCCACAGAAAGTGCCTCTTTCAGGGCTATGGCATTAGCCATTTCTGTTAAGTCTTTCCCGATCACATCCCAAAAGCATTCATAGAATTCTGAAGTCAAACCATAAGAGCCCGGTGCCTTATCCTTTTTCATTAGGGAGAGAGTAGTCCCGAGTTCATCCTGAGTGAATCTCCTATTCAGTCTAACTCTTTGTGCCTCGTCTACTCTAGACTCCAACCCTGATAACTAGTTATTTAGTTCAGCGGTCCAGGCATCATCCTGTAAAATTTGGGGGCCCACTAGGTTCTTTAAGTGCTGCACATACACATGATCCACTATGTGCCAGAACCTAGTCTCTACAACTCCTTTCCGGTTCATCACATAGTCAATTGTCTCCCTTTGGTGCTTTCTTTTTACCATTTGGATGTGTGTGTGTGTGTGTCTGTGTTTAAAATAAAAAACCTTTTAACAACACGACACACGAAGCTCAGATAAGGGTGGATAAAAATTTATTTATTGCATGCTTGTTCATACAACCAAAAGTTGGTACAAAAGTGTAAAACATAGTAATGCTGGTGTAGTCCTGACAAGCATCTCATTTACTGAACAGGAGAATCTGCATACCTACCACCATCCAACAAGAAAACATGATAAGAACCAGGTTAACTTAAGTTGGGAAGACAGGTGTCATCAACACTCCTCCCTTGTTATCGGGGTCACAATAAATTAGAAGCTTAATCAATAACTTAACCAGCCTCATGTAACAAAATTCCAAAGCGTAAAAGATGGGTATCTTTGAGTGTGGATTTGGTAGAGTATGTAGAAAGGGTATTCTTAATGGAAGAGCTAGGGATAGGGTAGGGTGAGTAAAATATAAGAGGAGCACCTAGGTGAGAAAAGAAAAAATAAGGTATAGATTAGGAATAGGATTGCTAAGGTAAGATAAAAAACTACAAGAACATCAATTCGTAAAGCATTACTTAACTAGGAGATACTGAGTGTAAAAGTAAGGAAAATTTTATTTTTTGATTAGAGGCGGGGAGATGGTATATATGGAGAGAAGGGGATATAGTCATCTGTAGGAAAAGATAGGGTGGAAAAAAAGCCTTAACAAGGATCAAAACATAGAGGACTAAAAAGAATAATTTTAAAATAATGAAAGGTAAGAAAGAAAAAAGAGTGCTTTTAACGTAGAAAAAGCAATGAAATAACTTAATTAAAATAAGTTAAGAATAGAGCAACGAAATAGGTTTCAAAGTAATGAAATAATGAATAGGGTGTAAAAAGGGGAAAGGAGGTAAGAAAATGGAAATAAGAATTACAGAGAGAGGGGTTTTAATAAAAGAAAATAATGTAAGAAAATCATAATTAGAACTAAGTGAGAGGGGGGTTAATACATAAGAAAACTTTAATTACAGCTAAGAGAGAGGTATATTTAACAAAGGTTAATTTAACATAAATGAAAAGGGGGGGCGGTTAGCTTTATGAGAAGAAAGGGGGGAGGGGGGGAAAGGAATCATAAATGGGGTTAATAGAAGATAAATGTATAAGATGAACATAGAGGGGGCAGGGATGGAAAAGAACCGATAGCATATGGGGAGGGACAACAAATATGTAGCATTGGAAGGGGGGTAAGAATGAAATATATGAATTAAAAAAGGGGGGGTTTATAAACAAGGTCATGAATGCAGAGAGAGTTTAGAGGGACCTGTGAATGACATCGAGTCGAGTGGGTACTAGGTAGCCATTGCACTAGGAATCCAAACCCTCGAGTCCATGGTCAAAGAAAGTGTGAATTGTAATGATGCAAACTAGAGCCAGGAAAGGACATTGGATCCACCTGAAAGGTTGAGGGAGGAGATCTACGTGAAGAAGTCGAGGCCAAGTAGTTTGGCGCATGGATGGTAGCCCAGGCGGTGATGGGTAATATGTATTATAGAGTGGCAACAGTGGCTAGAGATTTGTTCGGACTTGTGCAGAGGTAGAGTGAGTGTACAGCTCTTAAGCCTCTTAATAGAGCATGAGCAGAGGGCAGTAAAGCTAGCGAGCTTGAGCTGCACGATTGCGGGAGAAACAGCGGCTGTAGGTTGGAGGACTAAAGGAGGTCGACTATAGCCATGGAGTCTTTTTTTATAGAAGAGATAGAGATGATAGTCGGGGAGTACGACGTCTTGGGAGGCGGGTAGGCTAGACGCTTTAAAATGCATGTTAGTGCAAAAACTATAGAGTAGATTATAGCGGGCTATGGGCAAATAGAAAGTGCAAGGAGAAGAGTCAATAATAAAGGTAGTTTTAAACATTCTAATGGGCTTTAAAATTTGACCAATCTAGTAGGTTTTAGCTATACCCAATAGGCTTTAGTTTTAATCACCCTAATAAAGGTAGATTTAACCAATGTAATAGGCTTTAGCAAACTTTAGATAAATTTAGAAAAGAAAATGGAAACCGTTAGGAGCTAAATAAGGGGTTAAAAAAAAAAAAAGCCACTATAGTTAATTAGGTAGAGTTAGTAAATTTTTAATTGGAATAATTAGAAAGCAAGAACTAAGGGTAAGTATATATATATATATATATATATATATAGAAGATAGACTGGGATATAACCATACTAACAAAAAGTTGATTAAAGAAAGGGGGTCTAGAAGAAAAGATTTGAAAAAGAAAACGGGAAGGACATAGTTCCAAACAATTAAATTAAAGAAAATTAAAAGGAAAATGAAGATTTAAAATTCTATTTTAAAGAACACCAAAAAGGAAAATCGAAGCAAAATTAAGGAATATTAACAAATAAAAAACACCAAGAAAAGGAGAGAGAGAGAGAGAGAGAGAGAGAGAGAGAGAGAGAGAGAGAGAGAGAGAGAGGAAGCGAGATAGAGAGAGACAGGGGGGCTAGGGTCTTACCAACAGAGAGAAATGTGAAGAAGAGTGTGCATGTGTGTGTGTGTGTGTGTGTGTGTGTGTGTTTGTGAGAGAGAGAGAGAGAGAGAGGGGGGGGGCACAATCTAAAGAAAAGAGAGGAGGTGTAGGAAGTGTGTGTGTGTGTGTGGGGAGAGAAATAAAGGATGTGTGTGTGTGTGTGTGTGTGACATGGGAAAAATTGGTTCACAAAAAAGCCTTTACATATTCATAGATAGATTGCTATCATCTCTTGGCTAGAGCTTTACACCCATAAAGGAGATTTCATTTTAACATTGTAATAAGTGATGAGGTATGGTAGATATTTGTTTGAGTGTAACAAAGTTATAGTACACACTTTCACTACATCAACATGATGCTGAGGTTGAGAAGCATAAAAGATGCAAGATATGTAATAAGAAGGCACAATATTTTGATCAATTTACAAAGGGAATCATGAGACTACTCATAATATAGTTTTTGGAGAGCTTCTTCACCATACTAGTCAAAGATATGAAGAAGACAAGGGAAGAATTTGAGGAGAAACGTTTCTTGACATCTGCAATCCTCTAACACAAGTAACGGTTCCAAATGAGCTCTTCTTGAAGAGATTAGTCCTCATAAAAATATTTAATTCAGATGCCACTGAATCCCATGATGTGAAAATTGCAATAGCCTCAATAGTATTGGGGATTCATAGAAGAGATTTGCACTTGGCAAAATCTCACCTTGGAATTGATGGGGAAGGGTTGTTTCCATTATCGACATGCCACAGACTACTAGGGATGTTTTTATTGAAGCTATGCTTATATATTATTATAAAATCTTGGCGAGAGTTTTCAAGCTATTTTTTTAGTTTCACAATATTGGTAGAATGTAGTGATTTTTTTTATATTTTCTTTTGAAATTTGAAGGAAAAAATGTAAATCCTGGCGAAACTTTAAATTTTATGCAGACTACCACTCAGAAGCCCCCTCTTTATTACCCTCCTCTTTCCTTCTTTGACTTTTCCCCGACCTGCTCTATCCTCTTTTGCTCTATCCCCTACTACTCTATCCACTCTTGCTTTTCCTTGTACTATAGCTTCTATTTCCCTCCTACATAGCTGCTCTTTCTTCACCTATGGGTGCTTTGTTACTAACTTCGCCTCTAGGTTACACTTTCTATAGAGGATCTCTTGCTATGTTGGAGCTTCTCTCTCCCTCCAACGTGCACCTACCTTGTATTAGAGTCCCATACTTGTGATGGTGACATCTTTTCCTCTATCTCCTCCTTATTACAAGCTCTTCATTGCCCTACATGCATGGCAAGAAACAAAATGACACAACCAAGTAGTATTGTGAGCTCTAGTAGTGTGTTCCAAAACACCAAAAATACATTGGGTAATTAGATGCCTTGCACCTACAATTTGAATGATAGGATAGTCATGAAAGGGTCTATTAACACTTGGCTGGTCGTTGTAATAGGGAGAGGTAGGGAACAAGACTCCCTCAGACCTGAGCTTGCTAGGTTAGGGACCTTACTGAGTCTTCATTGCAAGCCAAGTCAGCTTGGCTGTATGTAAAATATCAAAATAATTGCATTCCCTTTGTTTATAGTCTCTTGTCCCTTATGGTGTATTTCAATCAATATTACTTCCCTAAGTGTGTGTGAACTTGGAATTCTCCCATCATCATACGGTTCTCCTATAAACAACTAGCCCTAAAAATTGAGTATTAGTGTTGTCATGTATTCTATTACCCGAGGATGCCATACTTTAAATTTCAAGAGCAAGGTATCTTCACTAAGCTGCACAAGGTTGGGTTAGCACCAAGAACATTAATTTAGTCACGAGGGAGTGAACCAAAATGTCAACATTTTGGCGATATTGCTACACGTGAACTGTGAGTTGACGAGTTGTTAGTTCAAGAGATCTAGAGAAATGAGGTAGTAAGCTTAGAATGGGAGGTCAATGAGGTTCATGTTGACTAGTGATGAAGTGAAACAGTTGTTGGGAAGAGTGGGCTATTATAAGAAATATCTCCAAGTATTGTCACTATCTCTCCCATGTACAAGTTCCAAAAATGTCGGTCACCTACAATTGGGTCATTGCTCATTGTAGCATAGGTGTTCACAAGTGTAGCATAATTTCTCATATCATAGTTAATCGCATGAATCGCACTGGTTCCGATGATCGGAAGACAAGTTGGGTGATGTTTGATCACACACAGAGAGTGGTTGGTTGGAGCAGTTTTGCTTGTCATGTATATGATCCAAGGTATGGGGAGTCAAAAGAACCAAACACTAGTTTTAGGCTATTGATATTTACAACTCATGCAAGAGCAATTTTTTTGGGTTGTTTATTTGTAGGATATCTTCGTCTTTAACAAGTAACTCTAGTGAGGATGAATCCCTCCATATCCACCATCACGAAATGTGGTTGGAGCAAAAAATCAAATGTATGTGTGATTGATGTCGAGGAAACATGTGTTGTGCATGCAAAATTACACTCAATCACATCTCAAAGTATGGAGAATGGGATGCGACCATAAACATGGTAAGTGTTAAGGAGTTAAGGTTGATTGAGATACCTATGGGTGTTCATGTGTTTGAGTTATGATCCCGTTTTAGTTTGATACAGGATGCAGTGCCACACCCGCATATGTTGCCCTATGCTCGTCGTGAGGAGGCAAAGTGTCAACGATATGAGGTGGGATCTTTAGGAGGGACTGTTATGGATGCATGGAGTGATGGTGATAGTAGCCCTCTACCATTACCTCATGGGGCGGTGAAGGAGGAGGTGTTTGATGATATGGTGTGGGATTTATGTCCATCAATCCTTAGGTAGGGATGATAGCATGGAGTAGGACGATCTTTTTTCCACAGCATCGACTCCACTGTTTGAGGGGTGCACATTCTCTATTCTATGTGGCTCTCTTGAGTTACTAAACTTGTAGACCATCTATGGATAGAGCAATGCAAGTTTGAATGCATTACTCAAGTAAGCTTTAAAGTCTATTTTGCAAACATGGTGAATTATGCTAGTGGGTCAATTACTCGAATGCTTTTTCTCATTTATGGTCTTCATGTGTAGGCTATTGTGTAAAATGCTTCCAAGGGAGAATAAATTGCGAGTGTTCAGGTAAGGATTGCACTTTTAATTATGAGTAGGCAATCGATGTGGCACCCTAAACCCACCTTCAACTCTTAATTGCGTCTATTGTTCAAGTCTCACTACATCGGGTTACCATGCATTTCCTGTTTGTGGTCCTTCGCTAGTTGCCTCATGGGTAGATAAATTGAATAAGGTCATCTATGAGAATCACCATCAATTTCTTCCACCTGATCATCCTAGATATGTTGCCCCTTGGAATGAAGTCCCCCCACAATCACTCATTGTGGGAGATTGGATGAGAATTTGGGAGGGTTCCATGACTCCACCACTTGGCATGAGCCGGTAAGGGTTTGTAACTATTATGTGCTATATTGGCTGGAAATAAAGATTGCCCGCTAACACCAGCTTTTGTTTAGATACTCCATCTTTTATCGTTTACCATATTGGTCCCAACTCAAGATCAATCACCTGCTTGATTCCATGTATATCTTCAAGAATGTGGCATCTACCATTTGGGAACATTTGAATGGGACACGAGATTCGATAGGCATTAGGGAGGATCTATGCACCACAGGGAGGATGCATGAAGATTGGCCACAAGAGAGGCCAAATGGACGTGTCTTTTTACCTCGTGCACCATGGAGGTTATCAAAGCTAGAGATGGTGGTGGTGAAGTGAGCTATCACTACAATTCGTACTCCCATTGGATGCATGAGGTGTTTGAAGGGGGCCTTCACAAAGAGCAAGAAAAGAGGTGTAGAGAAATTATATGGCTTGAAATCTCATGATTGGCACAAGATGCTCCAAGTAAGTATTTTATGTGCATAATATCTTTTTCCTTCCAAATTTGTGAGTGAATTAGAAGCAACTAATCAACCATTCCTCATGTGTTCAGTTCATACTACCTACTAGCATTTCTCGCAGTGTATTGAAGGATGTGAAGGATTGTATTTACAAGATGGGCAAGCTTGTGAGGTACTTTACAAGATACAAAATGTGAATATTGTATTTACAAGATGGGCGAGCTTGTGAGGTACTTTACAGGATGCAAGGTGTTCATATTGCTAATATGGCGTACTTTTTCCTTTCTAGGTATGTGAGCTCAAAGGAAATAGATCCCACCACAATTGAGAATGCTCGAGTTATGTCAGTGGAGGTGGTTTGTTTAATGGAGGAGACATTTCCACGTTCTAATCTCACAAGCCAACTACATCTCATAGTGCATTTGGTGGATGAGATTGCTATATGCGGTACTGTACATGCACGATGGTTTTACTTCCTCGAGAGCTTCATGAAGACCTTGAAGGGTTTCGTGAGACAAAATACAAGACCCAAAGATAGCATGGCCAAGGGTTGGTTGGTAAAAGAGTCACTTGTATATATTTTTGAGTTTCTTGTTGATGTGGATAGCTCTCTCCCACAACTATGGAGAGATGATGAAGACCTAAGGATGACCTCTATTGTGCCTCAAGGGAAAAGACACAGCAAAGTAATAGACACGGAGTTGCTTAATAATATCAACCTCTATTGCATGCTTAATAGTGATTTGATGAAAAGATGGGTGACAAGATATGAGGATGCAAAGGCAAGAAGACAAGGAGAAAGGGCCCTCTTTCATACACACCACAGATCTCGTGTGCCATACCCTCAGCATCTAAGAGCACTTCCAAAGGATATTCATGTGGATTGGCTACTTGACGAAATGGAGAGAGCAGAGAGAGACAAGGGGATGCACATCACAATGGAAGAATGGGATTATGCTAGGGGATGCATGAGCAAGGTCGGTATATAGAATGTTATGCATAAGTTAGGAGCTTTCAACAATTTAGATTGCTTATTTAATTGATTTTGTCTTGGTGTAGTGTACTATGTTCAATGCGATATGGTGTGAGGGCAAGCATTTTTGAACACAACGGTACAGAAGATTGCGATGTCATTGCTAGCTTTGAGGGAGCCAATGGAGCCATGGATGATTATTGTGGCATAATTCAAGATATTATTAAGCTTGACTTTTGATGCTTCTTTGTGTATGTTTTGGATGTAAAGTGGTTTAAGGACATGGTGGAAAGAGGCCCTAATGCAACAATCAAATGCCATGCAAGTGGCTTTGTAACTATTGACTCCACAAAGTTTTGGCAAAGTAAGACGGACACACTAGTACTACCACAACAAATGTAAATAGGTATTGTACACACATATAAAAATACTCACTTTTAAATATTTGATACCTTCGATGCAAGGAAAATAACATGATTTTATTTGTGTTTGAATTAGGTTGTCTATCAACCAATGGTGGAAATAATAGGTGGTGTATGTCATACCTATTACACCACGTTCCAAAGTGATGTATAGTACATTTACTAATATGGAGCATATGGAGGATGATCATGGCCATGGAGGTGATGATGATCGTGATATGAGAGAGGAGGATGATCATGAGATAGGAGATACATATATTGAGGCCATTACCCATGAGGATGAGCCTACCATTGGTGATGCTAATTTCAATGAGCACATGAGTAGGACAAGTAGTAGTGGGCTGAATGTATTTGTGGATCTCAACACTGGTTTGGATTTTGAAGTAGATAGTTTGGCAAGGGTTGATCTCATTGAGGATGAGATTGAACCGTAGCCCATCATTGATATTGGCAAAACTATTTTACATATTGTCTCATTCTCCTCACCTCACTTAATTTTTGTATATGTGAGTTTGCCAGAAAGCATTGATATTTTTGTTAAAATTATGTGATTTGGTAATCATGGGCAATGTTTGGAAAGCAGTGATGTACATTTATCAGCCTGTACCAAAATCTCACTTTCTATATTCTCTGTTTTATGTCTAAATCCACGTCTAATTCATAGTGCAGATGCACTTATAGACGCGCTAATAGACGTACAAATAGACACGCTATGAGATGCGCTATTAGAAGTGCCTGTATTTTTACTATTCTAACAGTGCCTATAGATGCGCCTGCTATTTTGTGCGTCTATCAAGCGCGTTTATAGTTGCTTTGTCTTGTTGTGCACTTTACATTCATAGCCATTGGATATTCAGAGACCCAATGGTCGAGATCCATGGACAGTCGTCGCTGAACATTGTTGCCACTGATTACACAATAGACCACCACCATGCCGAATCCACACATGCCTCTGTGGATCAAAATGGGTACCTAATGCGAGCCCCTAGATTACGAATCCAATCCTATGGCTCACAAGAGGTGATACATGTGAGCCCTTGGATTATGACCATGATTGAATGGATTACAATCTGAACCTTTATCCACCATTGCAAGCTCCAAAAATTCCATCGACACCATCCATAGTTTCAAAATTCAAATTTTAAAATTGGGGCATGCCCTTGAATAGTGAAATAGATCATGGGTTTTGAAATAATATGACTCACACTCTCCCCATAGAATTAAAAAGGGACTCCATGTTCCTTTCAATTGAAAGAGTATTACTAATACAGAGAAAAGATCTTGTGTATTTTGGGGACACCCTGTTTTGAATGTTAGAAAAACTCATCTATGTAGTAAATATTGAAATGTGAGGATTTGCTCTTTCTAGCATAAAAACTTAGACATTGGAGGCTCAAGCATTTAAATAATGGGAGAAATTTCCCTCCTCCTCATTGGCTAAAGGAAATGCTTGTTAGAACCTTTCCCCCTTTGAAAAAGATAAAGGGAAATTTCAAAACTCAAAAAGACTAGATCTTGGCCAATGGATTGCGGGTCATCAAGGGTCTTGATTTATGTCATTCATCACAATTGACCCAATGAAATCCAAGAGCGTGGATGCCTTTTCATAGGTGGGAGCTACTCTGTACTTTTGTGGTGTGTAGCACCATGAAGCATGTACCTTAATGGCATGGCCCACTTTACATTCATAGACATTGGATCTTCAGAGATCCAATGGCCAAGATTCATGGGTAGTCACTACAGACTGCCGTTGATTATGCAATAGACCACCACCATTCTGAATTCGCATGCACCTCTTTATTCCATCGTTGGATGGAGATATACATCTATGGCTCAGATTACAAATTCGATCCTATGGCTCACAACAGGTGAGATTGAATGGCTTATAATTTGAGCCTTTATCCACCATAAAAAACTCAACAAATTCCATCCACACCGTCCATAGTTTCAAATTTCAAATTTTAAAATTGGGGGCATGCCCTTGAATAGTGAAACTTTTGATAGCCTTTGAAATAATACAACTCACACTCTCCCCATAAAAGTAAAAGGGGACTCCATGAGGACTCCATGTTCCTTTCACTTGAAAGAGCATACTAATACAGGGGAAAAATATTGAGTACTTTGGAGACATCCGATTTTGGAGGCTAGAATAACTCATCTAATGAGTGCCTTCGCCATTATTCTAGCCACTATGCGGTAAATATTGAAATGGAGGATTTGCTCTTTCTAGCATAAAAACCTAAACATTGGATATTTGGTTTCATTCAAAACATAAATGACAACCTCTTCTATTCTATTCTAGATCGATTCTCTTTACTTAGATTGGTCTGTTCGGACCCAATCCTCCTTGCAAATGTCAGGGGTGGTGATTTATTATTGATTTTGCTATGTTCATATTTTGGAAGCTAAAGTCCAACAAATACATAAATAAGGTGATGCAGTTACTGATTCTCCTTGCAATCTAAATAATATTGTCGCATGGACTACAATCATATGAATAAAGGTGTCGATATCTTTCGATTTGGCATCTAGGTTGGATTTCCTTGCTCACTCACATCAATAACATGCATCAAAAGAGAGGAATGTTGTAAGACATCATGTTGAAAACAAGCAATTTTGAATGGATGAGCAATTGAAAATATTTTTATGATAATATATAATTTATAATTATTATAACCATAGATAGTGTGGGCAGGGAGTCGGCGCGCTTCCTTTCCCAAAGAGTTATAATCAGAGGGAATGGACCCTTCCCTGGGTGCCAAGATAACGCCGAGAATATAAGTGCCAAGAATAAGTCTCACGTATTGATAAGATACTAGTATATTGCTTGGATGTCAATAGCCGTAATCATATTTCTGTATATTGGTCATAAAGCCCACATCTTTCTAAAGACTCCCATTTTAACCTGTGCTCAAACTTTATTGCAAAATCCATGGTCACAAATCACTTCCAACTCGTAGTCAGGTAATGAACCATGTCAAAGAGAGAAGCAGATGCCATAGTTACTATAGCCATATCCATCGCTAGCTCTTGGGCCTAACCGCCTCCTCTTTCTTTGTGTGTAAAATAGGTCATCATCTTTTTACCTTGTGTATCCATACCCACGGACTATTCTGACAATAGTACAATCTTGATGGGACCTCCAATTGTCTGCATAAAGTCCTCTAGCATGCTGTTGTGCTACGTTTACATGTTGCTGACTAAGTTGCAGTTTACTAAAGTGCCCGTGTCTGTAGGAGAATACCCTTGCTTTGATGACATGAGGGAAATGCCCAGGGGAGGCATTTCCAAAAATTCCCTTTTTGGAAATGCCTCCCCTGGGCATTTCTTGAATGTGGAGGGCCCACAGGAGGCTCCCATGATGTTGACAGATGAGTGAACTTCCGTTTGCCAGCTCAGGTTTTTTGAATTCTGGGCCATTTTCCTTATCTGATGGCGACTTGACAGACCAGGAAGACTGATGGTGACTGCTACAGCGAGGAGATGCAAGTTCTGACGTAGAAGAGCCACACGGTGGAGGTGCTCTTCCAACCGACTGCGGCCCTTCACATGCTGGGGAAGAGCCCGATTATGCAGAGGATTTACTTTACTTGACAAAGTTCAACCACAAAGACCTCCGTGAAGAAGCACGGTCTGGTGGGAACTTCCATAGATTATCCCGAGCTTTCTCATGATGTAATGCAGTACATGCTTCTGCAATTGAAACGTTCATGCATATTCGTTGTAGCAAAGCCAGGCCACTTCCCATAATATAATCCTATGCTAGCTCCACTCATCCAACTATCAAACGATGGCCAAAGAGACAAGCAAAAGGACTGCATCAAAAAAAGCTTGCACAGATGACCATATAGTATATACTCTTCATTCTAAGGAATTCAAACGGAGCGAACCAAGCGGAAGGATTCATTGAGTAATCTCTTCTTGGAACTGCAAGCTGAAGCCCTATGCCTTGTTGAAGTTTTGATTTTGAACCAGTAGAGCAAAGACTATTCAAACGTGATCACATGAAAAAATTCTCCCGAGTTGCAGGCTGATGGTCCCGTCGGTGAACGTCTTCTTGAGACAGATATTTTAAGAGCATTACTATCCAAAACTCACGAACGATGATGGCAATAGAAGCCATCGGATTTTGCTCATGATGAGCATCTTGTTCTGCCGATCAAGAGCTTGGCGCGAGGCTATACGGCAAGAAATCAAATGTGTCCCTGATGACAAAAGATTTTGTGGTTTGAACAATGCTTTACGGCAGGAAATTATGGTTGTACTTTCTTCAAGCATTGGATTAGCATTCGAAAGCGAGCAAGAGTTGACGAAATTTCCTCTATAGACTCGGCGGTCTGCTCGGCCTGATTAGTTTCGGGTAGTGGCATCACCAAACTCAAGTTCATCCACGCTTGCTCTATTCCGCTGAGTGGTGGCAACTCGTTCAGAATCTCATCTATGTGCGGACCGAATGGTGTATTTTACAATATTTTGCTTGGATCGTCAAAGATAAATCCCGTTGTGTTGCGAAGCAGTAGGCTTGGCAACCGCGCTATTTTACTTGTTCATATTCAATTGCTTCAGGTCAAGCACCAGCTTCAGAAATGTATGCAAGATCGATAATTGCTTTCCGACCAAAAGCCAATGGTTGTAAAGCACCCTCGACGACGGTCTCCACAAACTGACAAGCTTGCTTCAGTCTGACAATAGAGACTCCTTGGGGGACTCTTCGCTTGGCATGCTCGGCTTTACGACTTCTACCGTAGGGCTTGCACTTGTTTCCTCTTCTCGCATAATAGTATTGAGAAAGGCAACAACGTTTCCACTTGGCTTCTGAATTTGAGCTGTTTAGATTACGTTCGTCAAGCATTCTATTGCATAGTCAGCATCGTCGTCAATAGATCCTCGGTACCATCTTCTTGTAGTCGTAGCAAGGGCAAGGGCCCCGAAGAGCCAGTCTCTCAAAAAAATCTTTCGTAAATTGAACAAGAGGAGCTTGTTGGTCAGCCTAAGCTTAGGGAACTTTCATATGTGAGATTCATCCTCAGAATGGACGCCACATCTTGATATCCCTGCCAGCTTGTATGCGTTTTTCTACTAATGAAAAGCATGAATTAATACAATTTTAGAGCTTTTAGGAAACTCTCTAACCGTTAAGATCAATCCAAGATCAAGGGTTGATAATGGTACACGTGGCTCAAGGAGAGCTCAGAAAATCCAAACTTCTCCTTAGGCTGCCTACAGTAAAAACAAAAATTTTAAAAAATTTTAAAAAAGATTCTTTAAATTATTATTATTATTATTTTTTTACAGAGGGGCTTGGCGGCTGCGGCCGCTCAATTGGTGTTTTGGATTGGAATGGGGAGGGGTGAAGGAAAGAGAGAGGGGAGGGAGAAGAGAGAGAGAGTGGGGAGGGGAAGAGAAGAGAGGGAGAGGGGAGAGGAAGAAGAGGGAGAGGGGAGGGAGAAAAGAGAGGGAAAGGCGAGCGAAAGGGATGAGAGGGAGATGAGAGAGGAAGAGGGGAGAGAAAGAAGAGGAAAGAGAGGGAGAAGAGGGGACGAGAGGGGAGAAGAGAGAGAGAGAGAGGGGAGGGGAGAGAGAGAGGGGAGAGGAAGGGGAAAGCGAAGGCATGGAGAGGGAAGGGGAATGTGAGAGGGGAGGGAGACGTCAGGCGAATGGTGATATATAAAGCATGAAACCCTAAATTTTTTAAATTCAAACGAGGAGAAGAGAAAGGAGCGGGAAGTTTGAATTCTAGGAGAGAGAAGGAAGAAAATGGTGAGGAGAGAGAGTGAAACGTTCGAATTCTAAGGAGGGAGAGGGAGCGGGAGAGGGAGAGACGAAAAAGAGAGGGAAATTCAAAACTTTAGGGTTCCGTGGCTTATATATAGCCTCTCACATTCCCCTCCCTTCACTTTCTCCTTCCTCTCCCCTCTTCTTCCTGTCCCTCTCCCTTCTCCCCTCCCCTCCCCTCTCCTTCCTCTCTTTCCTCTTATTTCTCTCCCCTCTCTCTCTCTCTTCTTGCTCTCTTCCCTTCCGCTCGCCTCTCCCTCCCCCTCTCTCTCTTCTTTCTCTTCTCTTTCCCTCCCCGCTCCCTCTCTTCTCTTCTCCTCCCCGCTCCCTCTCTCTTCTCCCTCCCCTCTCTCTTTCCTTCACCCCTCCCCCTTCGAATCCAAAACACCAATTGGGAGGCCGCGGCCGCCAAGCCCCTGCGTAAATTTATTTATTTTTTTTATTTTTTATTATTTATTTATTTTTTGCACAGGGGCTTGGTGGCCGTGGTTGCTAGAGCATGTATTTGTTAACCCCCTCCCCTCTCCTTCCTTTCCTCACCTCACCCCTCCCCTTCCAAGAGCATGCATTAGGCCTAGGCTTGGCGGCCACGACCGCCAGAGCATGCATTAGGGAGTCCCCCTCCCCACTCCTTCCCTTCCTCACCTCTCCCCTCCCCTTCCCCCTCCCCTCCCCTTATCCCTTGCATCCCCTCCCTTCCCCTCCCCTCCCCTCCCCTCCCCTTCCTCCCTCCCCTCCTTTCCCCGTTCCTCACCCTGCCCTTCCCTTCCCCTCAACTCCCCTCCCCTCCCCTTCCCCCTTCCTCTCTCTCTCTCTCTCTCTCTCTCTCCCCCTCCCTCCTCTTCCCAACCCCTTCTCCTTCCCCTCCCTTCCTTTCTCCCTCCCCTCCCCTTTCCCCTTTCTTTTCCTCTCTTTCTTACCTCCCTCCCTTTCTTTCTTTCCCCCTCCCTCCCCTCCGTCACAATAGTCGCACCGTGAATCCCACATGGACACAGATAAATTAAAAGCCTTGTGGGCATGCCTATGCCATGTGGAAAAGTGCATTGCACCGGTTCCACCATATGTATCAATGGCCTTCCATCGATGAACCAAGTGACATGTACGTTCCATGCATGCATGTGTAGCCCGTGTGTGATGCCATTTTTACGAGACTTTAGAGTTTTTAAACTCTCAAAAGGTGTTTATTGATACTGTTATGATATCTTGAAGATTTTAGAGGACTCTTATGGTAAATTAATGTCTTGCATGGGCCATACATACATGCATGCATGCATGGATGGATGCATGCATACATACATACATACATGCATGCATACCGTTACTCTTATGGTATATTAATGTCATACATGGGCCATACATACATACACACATACATTAGAGGACTCTTATAGTAAATTAATGTCATGCATGGGTCGTACTTACATACATACATACATTAATTTATTAATGCATTTAAATTATTTTTATTAATTTTAATTATAATAAATCAAGTAAATAATTAAGAAAAAATAAGTCTTTTGATGTAACTATTAATGAGAGTTTACAAGTTTTTATTATGTATTAAATTGTGTCACATTAAATTTTATAATTTTTATTTAATTTCCTTCAAAAAACTCTTAAAAATTGCTTGTTTTATGTTTTCATCTTTGTTTTGAGGAGTGGGTTTTTTCTTAAATTTTATCCAAAATCTAGTCCAAAAGTATCTATAAAAATGAATTTGTACATTGACAAGTCCAAAATTAATGAAATAAGTGTTGTATCCAAAGTTCATTTCTGTCAAATCCTGAAGGAATTTCACTGTGGCGTAGAAGGGAAAAGTGCCTGGGATGTTGCAAGGAGACCAGAATGCCCTAAACACGCCATGTCATGAATTTGGGCATTCTCAAAAGTGCATTCTGGGCTCCTCGCAATGTCCCGAACACTTTTCCCTTCTGTGCCATGGTGAAATTCCTCTAGGATTTGGTAGAATTCAAATGATACATTAAAAAATATCCCTAATGTATGGAAAATTTCACTTTTTGAATTAAAAATGCCCTTATGTATGTATATTTTCTATTACTCCAAAAAAATATGCAACCTCTTTCGTCGATTGCACGTGCTATTGTATATATTTCTTAATGACCCCCCTAGGACTGCCGCTAGTACTACCCATTGTCTACATAGGAAATAGATTGAATTTTCAAGAAAACTCTCTACACCTCCTCAGTTTTTCAATGGCCGACAAGGACAATGATTTAGATGAATTCCTTGGTTACCTTGACTCCCATACCAACTTGGAGCTGGTTGAGCATCTTCAGAACTTGCACCAATAGTATTTCAATCTCAAGAATGGTTGGGATGTGGACCTTTGTGACTTCCCCGAGGTAGCTATTATCCCAATGAACAAAGAACCGCTCGACTTAAATGCATATGAAGAAGTCAAGACTAAGAGGCAGACTCCATTGAAGACATGGCAGAGTTGATATTAGCTGAAGAGGGGACACCACAGCGAATCCACCCTCCTCAATAGCACAGGCTCCAATAGAGAATCTGAATGTCAAAGAAGTGTGCAATCGGATAGAGGAGGCTACCAAAGAGGTCAGAATTGAGGCCCCCGAAACATCAAAGGGAGGGAGAAGAAGTACCGCAGTGAATCCACCCCCTCGATAGCATAGGCTCCGATAGAGAATCGGAATGTAAAAAAAGAGTGCAATCAGACAGAGGAGGCTACCAAAGAGGCCGGAATTGAGGCCCTCGAAACTTCAAAGCAAGGGAGAAGAAGTTGAGTAAGAAATGTTTGTAGGTTCTACTGCACCATGGGCATGGTGTAGGTTGTAAGGTCCTTTTTGTGGGTTGACCAACCTTTTGATGTAAGCCGACTTTATTTGGGCATCCATGTAAACTTAAATCACTTTAAAATGTTTGAATTATATTTCCATGTATGCTTTTAGTTATAACTTGTCAAAGATGGCATGTTTTGAGAAAGTGTCAAAAGAAAATGTCTATTTCATAGAGGGATGTTTACACGTGAACCAAAAAATAATGTATAGAGAGATCCAAAGGAAATTTTGTTTACAAAAGCTAATGGGGGGCAAAAATTCAGCCAGGAAGGAGCATGCTGGTCAGTTTTCTTTCCAGCCCCCTAGAGGCTATATAAAGAGCCATTGTGCCCTCATTACTCATTCAATAGAGCAGCAGTTTACGGAGCATAAGGAGAAGTAGATCAACCACCTGTGGGCCTCTATCCAAAAAGTGGGTTGTAGATTTGTAGACCTAGCTTAGAGTGTTGCCCACCTAGGCTGGTGCAAAGACAGCAAGGTGTTTTGGATCTGAACGGAAAGTCTATAACATCTCGAGGTGGAGCATGTGAGCTTGAGTCTAGAGATAGCCAGCAGATAGGAGGAGTACCTTGTGGTAAGATCAGAGGACCACACCATTGGTGGGACTCTGGATCTAGCTCTCTTTTGTATTGTGTCCATAGCTTTGGACAGAAATACATTATTTTGGTAGTTTTTGTATCTGGCTGGTTCATTTTCTATTGATGAGTTTGCACAACTATTTGATGCACATAAGTTTAAGAAGTTTTTGATTCCACACCCCACACCACACCGTGATCTCTTGGGCAATTCTATTAGTCTTCCACTATGCGTACCCTCTATTGGTTGATTTTGAACATGGTATCAGAGCCCAAGTGGTGTGGGAGCCTAAAGGCAAGGACCTTGCTGAAGGATGACCCTGATTCAGAAGATCTTGGGAATTAACTTCCACGACTGGAGGATAGTGACCTTGTGAGAAGGAGGGTGACTCATGTTCAGTCAGGTGCATTCAGAGTTTTGGTCTACCACCGAAGGTTGAGCTTATTCAATGTGTGGATTAGCAGCAAAGATGTTGATCTCTTCAGCCTCTTCAACCCCTGCTCTCTCTTCCTCCTCCCCCAGATTTCTTTCTTTCACTATCCCTAACTTTGGAGAGTTTGGGAAACTGGATGGGTCAAATAACCCAACCTGGAAGGTGAAGATCTAGAGTCATTTAGTGGCTTGGAAGCTGTGGAAAATGACAACAGGAGTGGAGGCAAAGCTGGAGGATATGGTGAAGAAGGAGGGGAAGAGAGAGAAGCTCTAGAATCTTGGGAAGACAGAGATGCCCATGCCCTGGCATTGATAATAGGAAATGTGGCCGACTCTGTGCTTCCTCACATATAGATGGCCGAGATATTAGTAGAGGCATGGGTCATTCTGAAGGATGTGTACGAGATAGACAACACATCCAGGATCTTCCTTGTTCAGCATCAACTCTACAACCTGGATATGGATGAAGGAGATTCGGTACATGACCACTTAATGAAGGTCAAGGTGGTAAGGGATCAGCTGGCATCCCTGAGTATGTAGACCCAACCCTTAAACCATGGACAGGATAACTTTTGTAGATGTTTGGTACCATCATCCTTAGATCGTTTGTGATGTTCAAGATCTGAGAAAATCACTATAAGGGAGTATGAGGCCAAGTTGAGAAGAAAGCAATGCAAGATATCTAGATTGAAGGATTCAATTATGCAATAGCCAAATAGGCAGTATTAATGATCAAGAACAACATTAGAGAAGTAATAAAGTGGCAAGATTTATTTGATGGAGACATTCGGGATGGATACTCTTACTACAAAGGACATATTTAATCGTTTGTGCTCTCATCCATCCCTTAGATGTTTACAAGATAAAAGTGGGAAATCTGAAGCTCAAGTCCATGAAGCAATTGTGCGTAAATTTTAGAATAAGCTTGAGCATGGTGAGACTAAGTGATGAGGTTTTTGTCAATAAACCGTCTAGCATGGTTATGTTAATCAATGCATGGTCAAGTGAGCTGCCTCGACTTAGCCTTTGTGCATCATCAAAATCATTAAACATTCATCAAAGAAGCTTCTATGTAGCCCAAAGCAGGCTTACTAGATTTGTAGGTGATTCATTGCCTTTGGACACATGCTGAAGGAAGGGATGGATTAGCTCAATCACAACAAAGGTTAAAGAGCTTGTATTTTCTTTTTGGTCTACCCATACTCGTGCCTTGCCAAATAAAAAGCATGTATGCCAAAAGTGAATAGGGTTGAGATCATATTTAATCGATTCCTAAGAGTATACTCCAGCAAGAGGAACATAAATGTGGGTAGTAGGAGGAACCTAAAGGTGGCCAAAGGGAGGGACAGATTGAGGAAATTGGGAAGCAAGAGGAACAAACTGAGGGAATTGGATAGTAGGTCAAACATATTGAGGACATTCCTCATCGACTGCCTCCACCGACTTTTATGGACCTTGAATACAGTCCCCCACCATTGTCAAATAAGGGCTGAGAACTGATTTTAGATGTGGATGGTGTCTTGGCTCACAGAATTCATGTAGAACATAGAACTCCTACATGTTGTGAGAGTCTGTATTGGTTTCGCACACTCTTAGAGCTTCAGTTTTCATCCATTAGGATGTAAGCTTATTTCTTCAGTAGACGCTTAAGCACTTGCAAGTCTTTATTTGGAGTTCTAAAAAGATGCATGGGGTGAGATGTTGTGCAAGTGCTTTCTAGTTGAAAAGGACCAGCTAAGTGCAATGTACAAAAAGTAATATTATGAATACCTTGTTCCAAATTGTGAGGTTCTAGGTACTAACATAGTAGTAAATTTGAAAGTCCTCAAATTTTTTGGAATGACAACCCTCAATACAATAGCACAAATACACTGCTGATTGATGAGCTTAAGGAGATTGAGCTTGTGCAAAGGTAGAGGGAGGGAGCTTAGGGAAATTGAGCCTTAAGAGGGAGCTTAGGAGAGTGCAGGTAGAGGGAGGGAAAGTTAGCTTTAGGGTGAGTTTATTTGGGTGCGGTAATAGGGGGGTTGGTTTAAGGCAAGGAGGGTGGTAGACCATGCCATTATAAAGACTTGCATGGGGCCTTTCTTGCTACAAAGTGTATTTTATGCTAAAAATGTATCCTTGGTCTAGGCCTGCTTATTTGGAAGAGAGGGTGGGTTAAGAAGGGATGGTGGGTTTAGGGTGAGCTTGAGGCGCATTCCTAATGGTATTAAAGTCATATGCATGGCATAAGAGGTGGAAAGAAAAAATGTGGGAAGGAAATCACCTTGGGTAGCGCAATGGAAAACCTTGTGGCCCCCAGGATTCTTTGGGAAGTGAGTTTATAGTGGGGGTGAGAAAATGCAATCACGTGGCTCTATCTTGATGAAGCAACTCATATGAGGCATCCAAACAAAAGCATTGTGAATCTACCTGCAGTGCCTCTACAGTAATGACTAGTTGGTAATGGAAATAACATGAGCCAAAAGAAAGTGGATACATTGAACAAAGGAGGCTAAGTGGTCCATGATGTGTGGCACATAGTGCGGATGTAAAAAAGTATTCCCAACACATGAGGGGATGCAACAACTGGAATAAGAAGAGAAAGAATAAAAATTATTGCTATAGAAAATGATGGGATTTGAAAGGAGTGGTTGTGTGGGAGCAAGTCATTAACCAAAATTGGAAGATTGTCTTCTAGATTGAGAGTTATGTAGCAACTCCTTCTGGCAATACTTATAGTGTATCTATAAGTGAGATTCCTCAATGCACAAGCGTAAACTTTGTCCAAAGGTTTGACAAAGGGAAGTTCACACATGCAAGAATATGTACTTTGTGTACATAGTGGTCTTACATCTCGACATAGACCATAACATGTGCATCACCAACCACAAGTCTCTATGATGGAACTCTTCCAAAATTTATCTTGTTCTAGAAACAAAAATGTTGATTGAGAAGTTATCATAAGATGTCCATGAATTAGATTTTTGGAGTGGAGATTATTACAATATTTTCTTCTTATTGAGGACTTTTCGTATATGTGATAGAAAACATTGCAAAGTAGTGTAGATGTACGATTTGGCTTTGTTGAGCTATGAAAAAATGATTTTTTTGTTTAGCTTTTCAATTCATCTTTGTTCTTGCATATTGATTTGGGCATGTGCTACTTGGGGTCCAAATGCAATAGTGTATGGTGTTTAGCGGTAGCATGATAGAAAGTGACTTATCACAACAAACAGTTATAAAATCTTACTACTTGTGGAGATGAATGGGGGGAATGGGATAAATGAAGGTGAATGTATACAATATGTCTAGCCATTAGCTATATTTTTGTGGTATTAAAAACTCGTGAAAGTTGGAAGGGAAAAACTCGCAAAGTGCCAAGGCCCCTTGTTGATCAAGGAGACTCATCCCAACTCTTGGAATAGAGAGTGCCTTAATGATGCTCTTTTATCAATAAGGAATTCATGTCTTGGTGTAAAGACTTTCCTGATACTTTCGGGTTCCCAACATGGGGTAGGGGTCATTGCACTAGGAAATGCCCATGGTGGTTCAAATGTTTTAGAAAAACTACAATTCAATCTTGTTTCCTTGTTGATGGACACCATCCATCACAAAAACGCATCCCAATTTTTACATGCTTAAAACAAGGAGTCATAAAAATTGACAAAAAAATCATGCAAATGAGAACACAAGTCCTTTTTAAAAAAGAAACAAAAAAAGTGCCTTTTTCCAAACTATGGAAATAAAATACACAAATTTATATCAAATATCTTTTAAAAATAGCTACTTTTATGGAAAAAACATTACTGTAAATCTTACTCTAAGACTTAGAAACGTCCAATATTATGAATTGGAAAGAGTGTTCTAACTTATAATTTGGAAAACATGACAAATTATAAAGGAGAAGTAACTATTCTATTCAATTGGGAAAGTCCTTGGACCTTTTGCTTTAATATATCAATTATTTTTTAGTGCTTAATTGTCCAAATTTTTATAGCTCAAAACCATACACAGGAATTTCTACAGCTTGCAATTTAAACATTTCTACACTTTAATGAATTCCACTTTTCTTTTCTTTTTTTTTCTTTTTAAGCATCTTTGAATCAAATTTCTCATGAGCACTTTTGTTAAAAGAGTTTTATACCAATTACTTCCATAGAAGTAACAACATTGCCTTCAAGTATAAGTTTTGTACCAATATATGTTTTTAAAGTCCATGTTGTATGTAACGTGCTATCCATAAATCTATAGGAATGCATTATCTTTAAAAAAATCTTTCTTTTTATGCAGTGTTAATCAAATGCTTGAATTTAAGATTAGTTTTGGGTTCCCACCACCATGGGGTAGGGGTCATTACACTAGGCAATGCCCGTGGTGGTTCAAATGTTTTAGACAAACTACAATCCAATCTTGTTCCCTTGTTGATGGATATCATCCATCACAAAAATGCATCCTAGTTTTTACCATGCTTAATGAATCTCATCCCAGCTCTTGGGATAGTGAGTGCTCTATTGATATTCTTTTTGCCAACAAGGAATCCCAACCCTTGGGATAAAGACTTTCATGGCACTTTCGGGTTCCCACCACCACGGGGTAGGGGTCATTGCAATAGGCAATGCCCATGGTCGTTCAAATGTTTTAGACAAACTATAATCCAATCTTGTTGCCTTGTTGGATGGATACCATCCATGAAAGAAACTCATCCCGATTCTTACCATGCTTGGCACACTTGGTGTTACAAATATTTTAGAGAACCCTATAGGAGTAAAAGCGAATCTACTATGCAATGTCTTAGTAGTTTTATCTTAATTTATAAATCTAAATTCGAGTTTTTAGTAATAGCCTTGTATTTTTTTCATTCTTTGGTTAAGGAGGACAGTCTTCAAACCTTAAGGTGTCTTATATAATATGTTTTACAATTTCGAGAATTTGCAATGGCCATTCCTATTCACAATAAATTCATTGACCACCATGCTTGGTTTATGATGGAGAAGCCAAAGAGCTACCACCTTGTCATTATCACTTCAGCAAAAGTGACAAGTCCCAAATTTTCTAGCCAAGCAATTGGAAGTGTCGGAGCTATCTTAAAGTTGGATGTGTTTTCACATAGGGACTCATGATAGCCATATGTGATGATAAGATGAAGGGTTGACGCATCATAAAGTTGAGGACAAGCTCTAATAAGTACTTCTGGCAAGAAGTGTTGAATTCTGCACATTATCCATATATAGATGATGCCTTGCATTCTCTAAAGTCTATAAACACTTATTGTTGAGATATCAAGCTCCACTCGTGATATGCCAGGGTGACTGTTGTGCATTTATGTCACCGACTTGTTTGCTGCAGATGCGGTTGGTACACCGCCCATGAATAATAGCTGGATGATAGCTATCTTTATGTACTCTAGTTAGTGGCTCAGTTAGTATGCCACCTTAGTTAGCTGAGTTTGGTTTGAGACCCACATATAGGGTTCACCTATTCTTTTGTACTTAGAGTTCTTTTGGCTTTCACAACTAAGAAGAGGAAAACTGTTTTCAGCCTCCACCTTTATGTATATTCCCCCATTGTGTATGTGAGAAAGCTGCAAGTGAGACTCCTTCCTTCTCTCCCACTCTCTTCACATGGTATCAGAGCTCGGTTCTCGTGGTAAGGAGCTCAAGAAAGCAAACCAAGTTCGCGGTGTCCTAGTAAGAGGATCTGTGTTGCTTTCCTTTTTTTTTGAGTTTGGGAGCAAATCTCTGTAGGTAGCACAGCCGGAAAGTGCAAGAGTGCACTGTCTCAGATTGGGATGCCCTTCGTGCTGTGGCGAGAGGGCAGTATATGCTATTTTTGATTTGAGCCCATTTCGGGGCCCGTTTTGGTGGCAAAGTTTCCGCAGGCACTTAGGAAAGTGCCCTGTTTTTGCTGTGCGACCACTATTTTGCACGTCGGTGAAAAGTTATCGCAAAAATTACATCGTATGCCTGTGCGCAGAGATATTGGGAGTGACAGAATCATTCTTATTGCCTGTTGATGCATAATCGTCACTAGGAAGTGTCTGTGTGGTCAAATACCACTCTTGTCAGTTTTACGGATTTGCCCTTGTGAGGCAGAAGTTGTGTTTTTTTTGCAGTGATAGAATATTTTGCAGTGTTCTGTAATGGCGTCTAATTCTCTTTCACAGATTGTCACTGAAAAGCTTGACAAGAACAACTTCCAAGCATGGAAGTTTCGAATGACGAATTTCCTTAAGAGAAAAGGCTATTGGGAGTTCATTACTGAAGTTGAACAAGAACCAGTTATTCCTAATGTTCCCAATCAACAGGAGTCACAGGCATTTAAAGGCTGGCATGACAGAGCCGGAAAAGTTATGTACTGGCTATCTATTAGTATTTCAGATTCTATGATTGTGCATATTCAGGATGCAAGCACGCCGAAGGAGGCATGGGATACTTTGACAAAAATGTATAGAAAAATACGCAAGCCAAGAAAATGCAGCTCAAGCAGGAGTTGCATAATGTGCAGATAGAAAATATGAGCATCAATGACTACCACATGAAGGTGAAGAAGATTGCAGATGCACTTGCTTCTATTGGGTCACCAGTGGAAGATGATGATTTAGTTTGTGTGACCTTGAATGGTATAGGAAAGGATTATGCACAATTCTGGACATCCATTGCCATCCGTGAGAATTTTCCTGATTTTTAGGAGTTGATTGCTCTTCTAATTTCTGAAGAGCAGAGAAATGGTGGTGCATATTCTTCAGGAGGAACTTCAAAAGAAGCTATCTTCTACTCAAATGCTAGAAGAGGTAGAGGCAGAGGTAGAGCAGGCTGATTTGGAGGCCATGGCAGAAATCAGAATATGCAGTAAATTCAAGAAAACCAGTCCTATGGAGGAGGACGTGGAAAATTTAGAGGCAGGGGGAGCCTAAGAGGTCGTGGTGGATGGCAAAGAGGCCAAAATGCAAACAACAATGTTGAATGCTACTACTGTGGTAAAATGGGTCATATGGTTAAAGACTGCTATAAAAAGCAGAATGACATCATGACTGGAAAATTGTAGCAAGGCAATTATGCATCCTCTAGTAGACAGGGTGATGATAGAAATGAGCATTTGTTTATGGTGCAGCACATGACCAATTATGTGACAAGTGCAAAAGAAAGCAATGATGTGTGGTATGTTGACTCAGGTGCGTCAAACCACATGACAGGTCATGCAGGATGCAAGGAAAATGGAAAGACCAGGATTTGTGGAGACTGGTGATGATACTGCACATCCTATTGTGCAGATTGGTAAAATTCCTTTGTCTATGCAGGATGGAAAAAAGAAATACCCAACTGATGTATTTCATGTCCCGAATATCACCAAGAACCTGGTTTCTATTGGTCAAATGGTTGAGTAGGGCTTGCAGGTTAGATTTAATCCTCGTGGATGCTTTGTTGAGGATATGAAAAATAAAGAGGATATGAAAAATAAAGGTCGCTTGATAGCAAAAGGGAAGAAGAAGGGCAGGATGTTTACATTGGATGCAGACATGCCTGAATTAAGTGTAGCAATGTTTGCACATGGGACCGGTGTAGTTGCAGATATTGATATCTGGCATAAACGCATTGGTCATGTTAATGTACAACAACTTAAATTAATGCAGGCCCAAAATATTGTTGCAGGATTGCCTAAGTTCAAGGTTGCAAAAATGCATAAGGTATGTGAAGCCTGCCAATTTGGAAAACAGGCAAGGAAACCATTTCCTAGACATGTTCAAGAGAGTAAGAGGCCATTGGAATTAATCCACTGTGATGTGTGGACTACTAAAGCTGCATCTATTAGAGGCTGTCATTATTTTGTCACTTTTATTGATGACTACAGCAGAAAAGTTTGGGTGTATTTTATGAAAAAGAAAAGTGAAGTGTTTGGGCATTTCAAAGCTTTTAAAGCTATGGTTGAAAAAGAAACAGGTCTGCAAATAAAATGCCTAAGGTCCAGATGGAGGGGGAGAGTACCTCTCAAATGAGTTTGCAAGTTTCTTGCAGGAGCATGGCATAAAGCAACAATATTCATGTAGTCATACCCCACATCAAAATGGACTTGCAGAAAGAAAAAACAGGCATATTGGAGAGGTATCTCATGCCATACTCAACGAAAAAGACCTGCCAAATTATTATTGGGCTGAAGCAGTTGCTACAGCAGTCTACATAATGAACAGGACTCCCACTACAGCAATACATGGCATGACACCAGAGGAGAGGTATACTAGTAGGAAACCATATATTTCTCATTTGAAAGTTTTTGGTTGCATTGCCTATGTTCATGTGCCAGATGAGTTGAGATCCAAATTGGATCCAAAAGCTGAGAAGTGCATCTTTATTAGTTATTCTCTATAGCAAAAAGGGTATAGATGCTATAACCCTTCTACTCGTAAGTTTATAGTGAGCAGAGATGTTATTTTTGATGAGATGAGCAGCTAGTATAAACCAGTAAATGTGATTGATGATGTAGATGCACAGAATGGTAATGCTGCACAGAATTCACAGCAGCAATCACAAAATATTAGTGGACCTGTAGTGTCCTCTAGCAGTGGTTCACATACTTCACCATGGACAGGCAGATTGAGATTAGGAGGATCTCCTCAAAGCAATGCAAATAGTGGTATGCAAGTATCACGAAAAGGAAAAGAGAAAGTAGATCAGCCCATGGTTGATGTGAACGCAGGTCACTCTTATGTGGATGGTGAATCTAGTGGCTCAGAACAGAGCCTTGATGATGAGTTGGGTATTCCTTGTATTGTTACCCTGGAGTAAGGAAGACAAGGGATGTTTGGAGAGCACTTGGTAGTGAGCCTATTTTGCGCAGGTCTACCAGAGCTAGGTATCTTGTGGATAGTCTGAAATATGATGGATTTATAGCCATTCACTATGCCTATATGGTCAAAGTGATACATGAACCAGAACCCACTTCTTTTGAGCAAGCCATGGGAAAAGAAAAATGGGAGAAAGCCATGGATGCCTTGGAAGCAAATGCTAAGTGGGTTTATAAGGTGAAGCACAATGCAGATGGTTCTATGAACAGATACAAGGCAAGATTAGTTGTCAAGGGGTATGCACAGACATATGGCATTGATTATGAAGAAACATTCAGTCCGGTTGCAAGGATGGCAACTGTAAGAGCAGTCATTGCTATGGCTGCATCAAAGGGATGGTCTTTACATCAGATGGATGTAAAGAATGCTTTCTTGCATGGTGATTTGCAAGAAGAGGTCTATATGGAGCAGCCACCAGGTTATGTTCATGCTGTTCATTCTGAGTTTGTTTGCAGGTTGAAGAAAGCCTTGTATGTCTTGAAGCAAGCACCTAGAGCATGGTCTGACAAGATAGGACAATATCTTGTCACTATTGGCTTTCAGATTTCCAAGGCAGATTTCTCACTTTATGTGAGAAAAACTCTCCCTCCCACACTCTCTCTCCTCTCTCTCTCTCTCTCTCACGCGCTGCCGCGGTAGCATGCCTCTCTCTCTCTCTCTCGCACGCATGCATCGCGGCATGCCTCTCTCTCTCTCTCTCTCTCTCCCACTCTCTCCTCTCTCTCTTTCTCTCTCTCTGCTTCCCTCTCTCGCGGGTTCTCTCTCTCTCTCTCTCTCTCTCTCACACACACACACACACACACACACACACACTCTCTGTCTCTCTCTCTCGTGGGCACGCTGCCGCGGCAGCGTGCCTCACTCACTCTCTCTCTCTCTCTCTTGCTCCCTCTCTCTTGTCTCTCTCTCTCTCTCTCTCTCTCTTTCTCCCACTCTCTCTTCTCTCTCTCTCTCTCTCTCACACACACACACACACACACACACACACACACTCTACTTCTCTCTGTCGCAGGCATGCTGCCGTGGTAGTGCGCCTCACTCTCTCGCTCTCTTCTCTCTCTCTCTCTCTCTCTCTCTCTCTCTCTCTCTCTCTATCTCTCTCACGTGCGCTCTCTCCCACTCTCTCCTCTCTTCTACTTCTCTCTCTCTCTCGCGCGCTGTCGTGGCAGCGTGCCTCTCTCTCTCGCTCTTGCCGCGGTGCCTCTCTCTCCTCTCTTCTCTCTCTCTCTCGTGCGTTGCCGTGGTAGCGCGCCTCTCTCTCTCTCTCCCACTCTCTCACTCTCTCTCTCTCTCGCTCGCTCTCACACTCTCTCCTCTCTCTCTCTTTTGTCTCCTCTCTCTCTCTCTCGCACTCTCTCCTCTCTCTCTTTTCTCTCCCCTCTCTCTCTCTCGCGTGTTGCCACTGCAGCATGCCTCATTATCTCCTCTCTCTCTCTCCCTAGCTCTCTCACGCTCTCTCTCTCACCCGCGCCTCATTCTCTCCCCTCTCTCTCTCCCTAGCTCTCTCTCTCGCCCGCACCTCATTCTCTCCCCTCTCTCTCTCGCCTCTCTCTCTCTCGTCTTGTGTGGCCCTCCCCCCCTTCTCTCTCTCTCTCTCTCTCTCTCTCTCTCGGTAGCTGTGGCTCTCTCCCCCTCTCTCTCCCTCTCTCGTGCAACCCTCCTCCTCTCTCTCACACACTCTCTCTTTTACCTCTCACTCTCCCTCTCTCGTGTGGCCACGGTCCTCTCCCTCTCTCTCTTTTACCTCTCACTCTCCCTCTCTCGACAGCCGTGGCCCTCTCCCTCTCTCGCGCGGCCCTCCCCCCCTCTCTCTCATTCTCTCTCTCTCTTTTACCTCTCCCTCTCCCTCTCCCTCTCTCTCTCTCGCTGCCGAGGCAGTGACATTCTCTCTCTTCTTATCTCTCTCTAAACGTTTCTCCTTCACTTTTTTCTCTCTGTCTTTTCTCTCTCTCTAAGTTCTCTCTCTATAATAAAATTTCAAAGAATACAAATGAAAAAAAAGTACCTGGAAGAAAGTTGAGATATATGCTTGTGCTTGCTTTTGCTCTTGCTCCTCCTTTTGCTTCTCCTCTTGCTCTTCCTTGTTAAAATGAGAGAAACAATGAGAGGAGGAGAGTATATATAAGAAAAACTAGGGTTTTAAGTGCTTCTTTCTCATTGGTCCTTCTATATCATTATCTCCTCTCCCATTGGCCTTTCCATCACATTATCTTCTCTTCCTCTCCCACCCACTCCCACTTCCACTCCCATCCTCCCACCTCCACCTCTCACTACCAGTCCCATCCTCCCACCCCTACCTCCCCCATTCCCACTCCCATGCCCATCCTCCCACCCCCACCCCTCCGCCACCTCCCCCATTCCCACTCCCTCTCCCACTCCCACTCCCATTCTCCCACCCCCACCTCCACCATTCCCATTCCCACTCCCTCTCCCACTCCCACTCCCATGCCCATCCTCCCACCCCCACCCCACCCCCACCTCCCCCATTCCCACTCCCTCTCCCACTCCCACTCCCATCCTCCCACCCCCACCCCCACCCCCACCTCCCCCAATCCCACTCCCTCTCCAACTCCCACGCCCATCTCCCCTCTCCTACTCCCACTCCCACTTCCACACTCCCACTCCCACCTCCCACTCCCATTCCCACATTCCTACTATCAATTCCACTCCTACTTATGAATCATAATTAAAACTATTACTTAAATAAATGATATTACTGAAAACACTCATAGGATTTAAGGTTAAGTAGGATCCTAATTAAAACTAATACTTAAATAAATGATATTACTGAAAACACTCATAGGATTTAAGGTTTAGGGTTTGGTGGTTTGTGTTTAGGCTTTGGGGGTTAGGCTTTAGGGTTTAGGGTTTCTGAGTTAGGGTTTGGGGTTTGGTGGTTTGGGTTTAAGGTTTGGGGATTAGGCTTTAGGGTTTAGGGTTTGGGTGCGAGTTGGGGTCTAGGGTTTGGGGGTTAGGGTTTAGGGGTTGGGAGTTAGGGTTTAGGGTTTAGAGATTAGGGATTAGTTTTTACTGGTTAGGGTTTAGGGTTTAGAGGGTCAAGATTAACATTTACGGTTTAGGGATTAGGGTTTAGAGGTTTAAGATTTAGGAATTAGGGATTAGGATGTAGGGATTAGGGGTTAGGGTTTGGGAATTAGGGTTTGGAGGTTAGGGTTTAGGGTTTAGGGTATAGGATTTAGGGCTTAGGGTTTAAGGTATAGGGGTTAAAGGTCTAGGATTAGGATTGAGGGTTTAGGAAGTAGGGGTTAGGGGTTTAGGTTTAGGGCTTTGAGGTTAGGGTTTAGGGTTTAGAGGTCTAGGATTAGGATTGAGGGTATAGGAATTAGGGGTTAGGGTTTTGAGATTAGGGAATAAGGGTTAGGGTTTACGGATTAGGATTTAAGGGTTTAGGATCTAGGTTTAGGGATTAGGGTATAGGTTTAAGGGTTAGGGTTTAGGAAATAGGGTTTTGGGATTAAGGATTAGGGGTTAGGGTTTACGGATTAGGATTTAGGGGTTTATGATTTAGGTTTAGGGATTAGGGTTTAAGATTTAAGGATTAGGATTTAAGGGTTAGGGTTTAGAAATTAGGGGTTAGGGTTTAGGAATTAGGGATTAGGATTTAAGGGTTAGGGTTTAGAAATTAGGGGTTAGGGTTTAGGAATTAGGGATTAGGGTATAGAATTTAGGGTTTTGAGGGCTAGGATTAGGATTTAGGGTTTAGAAATTAGGGGTTAAGGTTTAAGATTTAGGGTTTAGGGATTAGGGTTTATGGTTTCAAGGGCCTAAATTAGGGTTTAGGGTTTGGCGATCGGAGATTAGGGTTTAGGGTTTAGGGTTTAGCATTTAATTAATTTTATAAACAAGATCTAGATTTCTAAATAATTAATAAAGTAGATTATTGAGAAGAGACTAATGTTCTTTATAATGGTTGTTACAACTTGTTTGCAAAGGAAACTCACAAAGGAGATGGCTACAAAATTTATTCCGGGGATGGAGGTGATTCTATGTTGCAAAAGAGAAGTAGTTGCATTTGCTATAATCCATGAAAGTGATCCAAATTCTATTTGTCACTTTAGAAGGCTTGGCAAAGACAAGGTGGCGGTTATCGTATCAAGGATTCTTAGTGCACATGTTGAGCTAAAGCATAAGTGTGGGGATATAGAAATCCTTGGACATGTTATGCCCTATAATACTTTCAACAAAGCATTTATTGCATGGGATAGAGATGAGACTTATCCAACACATGTCATCAGAAATACAAAGTGCATATCTTTGGATTTTAGAGTGGGAGATATTTTACAAATGTTATTATTTGCAAATAAGAATGTAGCAGAAGGTCAAGTCTTGGGATCTGAACAACTGGAACGTTGGACATTTGTGCAGATGAGAATTCAAAAGTTACTCATGATGGTATGAATGATAACTCAATCTCATTGGATGGTCCCTATTATGAGGTAGGTAAGGATTTGAGATGGAGCATGCAATTTTTAAAGATTGGAAAGACTCGACATGTGGTTTTACAGGTTAGGGGGGGTTAATCCCCTCCCCTAAGGCCCCAAGGGCCCCCGTTGCATGCACAACGGGGGCCCTTGGGGCCTTAGGGGAGGGGATTAACCCTCCCTTAAGTGGGGGCCCTTTGGGTCTCCAAAAAAAAAAAAAAGATGAAAAAAATAAAACAAATTAAATTTTAAATAAATTTTAAAAAATAAAAATAAATAAATAAATAAAATTTTAAAATTTTTTATTTCAAAAAATGACAAAAAAATTAAAACAAATTAAATTTTAAATAATAAAATAAAATAAAATGAAATTTTTAAAAAATAAAATAAAATAATTAAAAAAATAAAGTTAAAAAAAATCATATTAAATTTAACTAAAAAAGTAAAAAATTAAAAATAAATAAATAAATAAAATTTTAAAATATTAAATTAAATTAAATTTTAAATATATCAAAATATAAAAAAATAAATTTAAATAAATAAAATAAAATTTAAAAAAAATCAAATTAAATTTTAGAAAATTTAAATTAAAATTTTTTATCTATGTTTATAAAATATTTTGAATTAAATTATTTATGTAAAAAAATATTAGATAAAAAATAGTATCTAGAAATATAAATATATTTAAACTTTTGAAATTTCAATAAAATATATTTTTAAAAATATATTTGAACTTTTGAAATTTTAATTAATTTTTAATATTTAAATATTTAATTAGCAAATTTTTTAATATTTTGAGTTTGAAAATCATTGTAATTCTCATTTTTTGTTTTTGATTGCTTTGCAGAAAACTATTGCTTCAAGTTTTGGTTCCAAGGTGTCTTTCAAATATCTTGAACATGCTTGGTATTTTATGGAGCGCAAATCAAAGTATTTTTTGGTGATCACTGCCGAGAATGTGTCAAGCGTAAAATATTCTCCAAAGGCAGTAAGAAATGGTGGCATGGTCTCAACCCATCAACATTAAAGAAAACAATTTGATAGAAGTTGTGTGCAAAGGGAAGAATAACGATGTGGTCTACAAGTTACGAGTTACGCACAAGCACTTCTTGAAGCCCTTACCAGATTCAATTGAGGGATCCCAAGAATTACTTAGTGCCTTGGAAGCATTGAAGAAAATGTGGGATGCATTTCCAAGTTGTGGTGTTTTATCTTCAACAGCAATAAGTACGCCATCTATAACATGTAGCCCTCAAGTTGTACCGCCAATATCTGTGGTGATAACTACGGTATCTCTGGCAAGAGTAACTACAATATCCATGGCAGTAACTAAAGTATCTCCAACTGTACCTACACCATCGACTGCTGCAACTACAGGAACAAGAAGAAGTGATCGTGGAGCAGATTCAAGTTCCACAGCTATTCCCAGAAAGAGAGCCAAAATAACTCCTACTCCACGTGCAGATAGTTCAAGTGTAGGTTATTTAAAACCAGGCGAAAAATTGGATAGTGATGGATCAGGAGGATCTGCAAGAAGAAGATACAAGTCTCACAGACTTTTCTATAAGTGTGGTAGACTTACATCCTCCAGAGGATGAGGGGTACATTTGGGGATTTTCACAATTCAGCGTGGCCACAATGCTTATTAATCGAGCTTCGTTGTTCACAAATCAAAGAAAGCTAGATAAGACATTTGCACACAAATTGTATGAAGATACGAGGAAAATAAGAACTCCAGTTGCCACTAATATCACTCTTCATCCTATGGCATTTAAGAGACTTCAAGAAGATGATCCTACATTGCCTGATGTCACATTTCAAAAGCGCGTGGACTTTCTTGATGCTTTTGAGAATTTAGAAGGGGTGACTTTGTTCGTGAAGAGGCTTTGTACCAAAGCCGATATGGGAATGACATCGAGAAGAGATACATGCTGGCAAAGAATAGATTCTTGGAAAGATGCAGGTTTGAGCCCATTGATGGGCAACACTTTTATGAAGCTTGCAAGATCGCCCTTAATGAGGGAAGGAAAGGAAACTTGCCACAGATTGAGTGGATGGAAAAGTTTCAATGGGTCATTTGTCATGTATGCATATTTAACGATGACTCGAAGTACATTATAGAATCAAAAAGGCTGAATTCTACTCCATTTAGGTTGAAAAAAAGCTCTTCTCTTTCTGAGATCCTGATAAAGGCAAGGGAGTTATGGGTGGACTCTGGAATGCCACAAATAGTGAAGGGCAGGAGACCTAGATCTGAGTACATGGCAAAGAGGACTCGGTTCTATAGATGCTTTAAAGGTGTTGTAAGTAATACGTAAGGCATACCAAGTAATAAGGTTGAGACAAAGGATCTGAATGCCGCCGTTGCAAGATACAGGGATGTTACTTGCATTGTCTTCCGCGAGGACTCAGTGTTTCAGAGCATGGTGCATGTTTGCCAAGCATATGAAATAGGAAAGATATCCTTTGAGGCACCAAAGCACACTACAACTCAGAGGAAAAGAATAATGAAACCGATGTCTATTGTTTGGTGGAGAGCATTAAGGTTTGTTCCAGATGCAATAACAGAAGAAGTATGCAAGAAGATCCTGCTTTCTTGGAAAGAAGAGCAAGCATAGCAACTTGGATGAAGTGGTCACCCGAATGATTCAAAGTGAGGCTGCTCTCTCAGCACTATTGTTTTTATTGAAATCTGATGATGAGTTAGCTGGCAAGTCAATTGATGTGGATAAGAAGAAAGCACTTAGCCTAGGTCAACTCCTTGATAAGACATGGGCTAGAAAGTGGTTGGCTTCAATGGATGCAGATGCCACACCAACAAAGGATCTAAGAGCTAAAATGCCAAAGGTTATTGAGATAGAATATATGGACATCAAGAAAAAGGCCTTGCAGTCCACTGCCCAAGGTAGAGCAATTGGTGGTTTAGATGATGGTTCTCCATTCAGCTTCTCCTATGATATCTTGCTATCAGAGAATGATACAAAATTTGCACACATCAATGGCATTGATACAGAGCATTTCATAACAATGAGCACTCATGCTTGGGAGAAGCCATGTGTATTTTTCATAGATGAATTGCAAGACCTTGCAGTGTCACGGATAGTTGAACTTGTGCAGTTTATCATAGAAGGTCCTATGGCAGATAAGAAAAGATCAACATTGGTCCTGTTCGTGACAGAATCACAAAGGGATTCCTTGTATGCGAGTTTGACATCTGCATTTGGGTATTTACTTTCAAAAGTATACCATGGTATAGTCCTACGCAATCATATGATTGTCTTGGAAGGCACTGCCATTCAAGTCATGCAGCCTTTCTTGATGTGCTTCTTATCCAAGGGTGGTGGCAATCTAATAAAAATTCCTTTAAGGACTCTCGAGCTTCATTACTTTGAGGATAATAAGATTAAGCTTGATGCAGCAATGGTGGATTACAGAAAGCCGATGCATCCTAATGTGATACTAGAGATGACAGAGGATTACCAAAAAGTGAGCGGAGAAAAGCGAACAGCCCCAAATAAGCGAGCAAGATTAAATAGGTTTCAAGCGAGCGAGAACCTCATCCAGGATCTTATTCCCCTCAATATCATTGGAACAATTGATGTGATCATAAGCAAATTAAACATATTCCAACCATGAAGGCATGCCTGAAACTCACAATTAACTTCTCTTTCATCCCCATACTATCAATTTGAGTCGTTGTGGAGAGGTAGAGACATAACAATACATAAAATTTGCGATAAAAAAAGCAAACACTACTCAGATTGAACATCCACACAACAAGATAATGATAGATCACAAGGTAGAATATATGACTGAAAATATGTAAACATGATCATGTGCTACATATACATATCATGTCTTTTATGCTTGCAGAAGATCATCCATACATTCGATCCAAAAACATGGAAACAGAACTAACTATGTCAAAAGAAAAAAAACACATTTTCATCATAAGGATTAATTTTGCTTAGTGAAAATACCTATGTAATCTGGACAATACCATGCTTTAAAAAACTTAGGGAGCCAAAAAAGGATTTTAGCCCTCCATACTTCTATTATGACCAATGTCTGAATGATAGTTCTATCAGAACTAGAAATGAATGCATCTAACCACTATGTTGAGTGCTCATCCAGTATCCTGTAGACTATTATGTTAAACTCAATACATGACCACAAACTCAAGCATAAGAGGAGCATGATTCAAGTGAAATAATTGGCCGACACTCTGTAACTAGTATCCTGCTGCATCTAACGAAAAATATGCACTAGGCGTTAACAAGCTTCTATTTCCACCCCTATAAACAAACTTGTATCCTGTAGTATGAAAAACTTTAAGGAAAACATTGCACTTAATGCATCAATTAAGCCAGTGGCTACTCATGATGCACAATCGAACAATCATCAAGGAAAGTCTAGTCAAGCAAGTTGAAGCAAAAAACCAAATATCTATTTGGATCTATGCCGTGGTGTATCCGCCAACCATGAGTAGCAAAAAAACCTATGAAAAAAGAAAAATAGGGATTATGCCACTCTACCATGATCACTTCCATGCTACAAATAAGGGAATACATAGTCGTTTTAGGGTACTTTTAGGGTTCATTCCCAACCACTAAAAAGAGAGCCAATGCTATCTATTTGTATTCATAAAATCTTTATGAACATTATCATGTTCAATATAAGGATAGGAGCCAGCTCAATGGGTAGTCTTAAACAAATATAAATACTATTCGAATTTTAACCTTATGCAAAAGCTTTTTTTTAAACACAAAGTAAAACTTGATTATACATATAGATGGGAATCAGGTCACCATTGTAAGTATGTATTTAGTAATTAAGTTGAAAATATTCCCTTAGAAAAATAGCTCAATCAACATAGTACCCATATTATATCTCCAAAATTTATAAGATCTCATTCATACCATTAGATTGTTTTCATCACTTGTCATGAGTACTAACCTCAATTGGCATTATGTATTTGGGTCAAAATAGTTTTTAGTATAGGATATAATGGAGCAATACATTTATGTAATATCTAGTGATCATAGTTTCTAATATAGGATAAAATGGAGCATAGAGTAATCTTGTCATTCAAAATTGATAATATACCTTCCTTGACATATACAAGTATCATGCATTCATAAAAAAAGTTAGTCATAAACTGCAATATAATGTGCCCATAATGCATGTACATTAAATCTTCACATGTTAGAATGTGAGAAAGGGAATAATTTAACTATGAAATCAGGGATCAATGTAGGAAGTGGTCTTCTATGCACACATATATGCTAAGGGTCCATCTAATACAATATTGGAAATTGATGTGAGTATAAGTGTATGCATCCATCGGTGATGTATATGAGTGTATGCATCCATTTGTGATGTATATTGTTGTACTAATCCATGGTGCTTTACCGCTTGAGTTGTTTGTAGTGCAATTAATCACAACAATGTTGTATTTTTTAAAAGAAAAATGCCATAAAAATTTCATGCTGCAAAACACAAACAAAAAAATGGCATTTGTAGCATTAATCCAAGCATTTCCTACAAGCAATCTCCATCCCTCCCTTTCCTGCCTACTCTTTCGGCCACCTCCACCCTCTTGTTGCCCTTCAAGACTACCTCTTGCCTCCACGCCTCCTTGCTTCCTCACCTCCTCACCTCCTTGCTTCTTTGCCTTCTCACCTCCTTGCATCATGCTTGTTGCTGGCAATTCCAAGGCTGTCCCTCCCCTCATTGGCCAGCTCCTCTACTCCTCACGTCATCCTTCTCCTCATTTTGGTGTCTCCAATGAATAGCTTGGGGGTCTTGTTTTTGGAGGGGGGAAGCATAAGAATGGCAACACCTTAATGCACTGTCATTTTTCATGCTTTTGCCACCCAAAAACAAGACCTGCAAATCCCTTGCTTAAGCTTGAATGAGCCTCTTGATTTTGGGCGTGCTAAGCCATTTTTGACCATTATACCCCCAAAATCAAGAGGCTCATTCAAGCTTAAGCAAGGGCTTTGCAAGCATTGCAAGTCCAGTAAATGAAATCAATCAGATTAGGAATTGGCAAACTCAATTTGGGAATGGTCAGAAATACTTTGTCTTTGAATAATGCCTTGGATCATGGGATGGGGTCCCATGAACTTGCTGCCTATGATGACGAATGGTTCTGCCCTCGACTAAAGGTGACGTGTGTAGTAGTAAAAGGATAGCCCTCATGGAATCTCTAAGGGGTCTTGATTTTGGCCATGATTTGCACATTCTAGCACTTGAGCCATACATCAATTTCCAACACTTGAGGCATATAGTGGCTTTGCCCACGCAACGTTTCCAGCTGCAATCCAAGCATCAAAAAATCTCATATTCTGTATCCAGAGACATCATGAGGCCCCATATGTATGCCCTTCAATACTACTTCTTAGTTATATTGTATAATAACCTCCATATGTATGCTCGTGAGACAACAAAAAGAGACCTGCCAACCCAAAAATGATAGCGCATTGATGCACTGCCATTTTTGGGCTAGCAGGCCTCTTTTTTAATGTCTCCTGAACATAAGAACAAGCACTTGTGTTCCTCACCTTTCTTTCCAATGGGGGTCTTGATTTTGGGGGTGTATGCCAAAAATTGATAAACAACATTATTTGATGCATATAGTTTTATTAAATCGATAAAATAGGCATGAAAACATCTAAATTGGCTCTTGCCATTTGATTTTGATGTATGACATGACCCCATTTGGATTTGTAATTCCAAAGATACGGGGTCTTACTTTTAGGGCTTGAATGCCTGAAATAGGCAGTGCGTCAATGCGTTGCCTATTTCATACATTTAGGCCTCAAAAGTAGGACCTCATAAGTAGGACCAAATGAGGTCCTACTTTTGAGGCCTAAATGCACGAAATAGGTAGCACATTGACAAGCTACCTATTTTAGGAATTCAGGCCCTAAAAGTAGGACCCCGTATCTTTGGACTTACAAATCCCAATGGGATCATGTCCTATATCAAATCGAACGGCAAGAGCCAATTTAGATGGTTTTCATGCCTATTTTCTCCATCAATCAAAACTATATGCATAAATATATACATCAAGATATGCATCAATATATACATATGTATGTATGTATATATATATATATATATATATATATATA